>NW_008612591.1:0-7107 GCF_000691845.1 Merops nubicus | reverse complement strand
AAATCTCTTTTGCTCGAGCCCCACGTTAGGCAAATTAGTCACAACCCGGCACCTTAGGTACAATAGCTGTCCTGGTTCCGTGTAAAAAGGGGTTCAGGGCAGGACCGACACGGAACAGAACTATGTACTCGCCTCTCCCCCCCCTGAGAGAGAGAGAGAGACACTTTGGAAAAAAATGCAGTATATTGTTCAACAAGGAACAGAAAACGAAAAAAGGGAGGTAAGGAAAATAATATATACAAAGATTAGGGGAAAAATACAAAAAATAAAATATACAAAACCCTCAGAAATGGTTCCAGGGTCCCATGGAGTGAAAGGATAACTTTCCTCTCCGACCTCCAAGGCAGGAGTGAAATAAGAAACCACTCCCTGCCTCTTATCAGAGTGTGTGTGGGAAGGGGAGGGAATACAATGGTTCACCCCCACCCGGGGTCCTCCCAGTTGCTGGAAGGTCACGCCTCCATTCCAAGCCTCAGACCACAACAAGGGGTCAAACTTTCCTCCCCAAACTTTGTGTGGGAGTTTACCTTTATGTTCAGGCAGTCTTCTGGCACAAGCCTGCTCTCAATGGTTCTTGACTTTATTCATCACGTTCTTCTTGTGACAGGTGGTGCTGGATGGCAGGTCCTGGTGGTGTTGGCAACCCTTGAGTGACTGGGGAAAAGGATGCTGGAAGGGACAGCGGCAGCCCCGCCAGAGTGAAGGCTCTGAACAGTGCTGCAGTCCTTCCACACAGATAAATTTTTTAATGATCCATTTTTTTGTTTATTTACAAACAGATTTTTATGAGCTGTCTGCATTTTAGAGAGGAACATCTGCAGCCTCAAGTACCTGCTGTACTTTGGAACATTAGCAATATGAAAAATGGATATTCTCGAAGATGTTAATAAAACAGACACAGTAATTGAAATATTCCTCCCTGCTATTTTTGACCAAAATACAGCAGCAGGAAAAACCTTGTCATTTCTTTTCATGAGCTGTATCTCTTTAATATATGATCAGTAGGTTTCATTTAAGAAGCCAGTGGTCTTGATTTGTTAGTGGAAGGAATTGAAAAGGGGAAAATATTTGACTTATAAAGGGGATAAAAATCCTTTCAAAAGGTTTACCATGAGGAAAAGAGATTGAATCTTTCAGTGGGACTGTTGTTCTTCAACCAGAACCAGTTTGTTTGACCTCTGATAGCCCCAGTGTGTTCTTTGGGAGTCGGCAGAATTTAAAGGCATCCCTTCTGAAGTGCTGTTCTCGACACAAATAGGTGAACTCTTTTAATTTGTTTTAACTGAACTCGCTCAGAGAGCTTTGGCATTTCCAGTACTACCCCATCTGAAAATAAAAGTCTGTGATCCATAGCTGATGAAAGTTTTTCTCTGTATTACTATTCATGGGAAATTAAACAAAAGTTCAGAAAAATCACTGGAAGTGAGATTTGTGTCTCCTTAGTAAAAGGCATTAACACTTGCTATGTTTTTCTCTTGAAATATTTACTTTGGGTTTCTACAATGAGATATACATTACCTCATAATTTTTGCAAAGGTTTTTGTTTTTCTTTAATTTGAAAACACATTTTCAGCCATAAAAGTTTGTTGGAAATTTTCTGCCAGATTTGTGGAAACTTTTATGCCTGCCAGAAGTCCACCTGACTCTAGATTACAACATTGAATATGGATTCATGGAGAACACCAGTATTCCTTGTATGTGCGTCCTTCACTACCACAGCCAGTCCCAGTTACTGTGAAGAAAGCAATGTCTTACTTAGTTCTTGGCCTTCCTTAAGAAGCTGGCCATACTTTTAACAGTAGTAGAGAGAAGTCTGAAACACAGTTTTAGAGTAGATAGTTGCCATAGAGTGTATAAGGTTTTTTATACCTGTTCCCTTGAAAATATCTGTATGGCTTGCTATTACTAAAATCACTAGTGCCCAGAAAAGGAGTTTTAAAAGTCCTGTTATCTTTAATCTGCATTCTGTGTTTCTGAATTTTCCTGCTGTCTGCTTTCAGAGGCTGTCTGAAACTAAGATTTTGCCTAAAATACAGTCTCCAAGAATAATATAGCTAAGAATACAAAGCATTTGATATGAGTGCATGGCTGAATAATACTAAGAAATGAAATCAGCCTTTAATCATAGAATCAAAGAATGGCTTAGGTTGGGCGGGACCCTAGAGATCATCTAATCCAACCTCCCTGATACCTCTCAACTAGAATAGGTTGCTCAAGGCCTCATCCAATCTGGGCAATTTAGTCCAGTCTTGCCACCCTTATACTGAAGAATTTCTTCCTAAAATCTAGTCTAATACCCACTTTCCTTCAGGTTAAAACCATTTCCCATTGTCCTGCTGCTGCACACGCTTGTGAAAAGTCCCTCTCCAGCCTTCCTGTAACTCACCTTCAGGTAGTGAAAAGATAGGGGCTTAATTCTGCAAAACCTTACTTACCTGGTAAGTTTTGTTTAATTCAATAGGGTTTTACTCTCTGGAGGAGGAGATACTCAGTTGGGGTCTGAGCTTTCAGTGAGTTGAAACTATATTTGAGAATTACAGTGTTACATCTTTTTCTAATTTAGCAGACAGGAAAACCTTCAAATGTCCAAGAAACAGACCTTCCAAGGATTTTGATGGTGATAAAGTATAGAAGTGGCCATGGTCTCTTGTGAGAAAACATCATGTTGAAGGGCAAAGCAAAATGGAAATTCTGCTGAAGCAGCAAGAGAATTCTTGAGGGAAATTATAAGACTTTTTGATTAAACCAGCTGAAGAACAAATTTTTCTTATTAAAGGAGGTTAGGAGGAACTGTTTCAGTTCAGTAGTGTTCTCCCTCCTCCCTTTGGCTTCTCCAAGTAACTGAACCATATAGAGTTTTTTTTTTTTTTCAGATTTATGTGTCTGTAATTAAAGCATCATCTGTATGCTACATTTAGCAATATTCACAAAGGATGATTGATTTTTAGCTAATAAAAGTTGTAAGAAATTTGCTTCTGCATACTACTCTTCTACTTCATAATCTCTATCATGGAAACTTCTAATGCACTGTTTGAAACTTGTATTGTTTTTAAAAAAGTATTGGGACAATGTTAGTGTTAAAACTTGTTTGTTCTCTCATAATGATGGGATGTCTCAATCAAACTTGATGTGTCGCAGTGAAATGTAAAGAAAGCTCTGCACCAAATCTTCCAGAAGTCTTTTTCCAGAGCATGCTGACATGGAAGAAATGTTCTAATAGGCCAGATTAGTGTTAATTTCTGAAATATGTGATGGAGGATTGGTTTGTTCTCTTATTCTTTGGCAAATAAATCCTGTTTGGTAAAATTTAAATAGGGACAAGCTCAAGCTGTCTAGCATCTCAGAAGTAATTTTTCACCACCTCAGTGTGAGCAGAGATTAAAGTTGCACAACCTGAAGGAAGTGGGAATGAAAACAGCTAAATGAAACAAAATTTTAGGTTTGATGCTGCCCAAACTGTAAATATTTTGTTAATTTTACTTTTCCTCTATTACTACTTAGTGACTACTTTTTTCCTTTATTCTGGGAGCTAATACATATATCTCCAGGAGAGGCAGTTTATTAATAAGATGGAATTTTATTTTACTTCAGTACTTCATAAAACAACTCAAATTGCTTTAGAAATGCTTATTAAACTTTGACAGCCCCAGCTATGAAAACAGGTTCTCACTGGTATATTGGAATAATTGAAATATCTCTAATACTTGGGATATAATAGCTCATATAGTAGAATTTAAAACTCCTGATGTAATAGAAGACAAAACAATAATAAGTTCTTGATGTTGCTGTTTTGTGATGCTATGTCAGCAAATCTAATGGTTTTGGAATGCTAAGTGAACAATTAAACAACACCCCATTTGTTTAAGTATTACAAGCCCAAGTCCATCCAGTTTTGTGTTGAAATTGATATTCAGGCAAAAATATTTTCTGTATGCTATGTGCACAGCCTGACACCAGATGGTCATCAGTCTTCAGTCCTCTTCTGTAGTTCCCTGATCCTGTTTTTTAAGAGTTTAGTCTTACAATTAAAGCAGTAGTTAAGGACTCAAAAATCTTGATATTTTTTTCCAATTCTACCAGAGATTGTAAGTGTAATGCTGAGTGAATCCTTTTTAAAATAGAAGTTCTTCGATGCTGTTCTGCAATTAAGTAAATTTTAGTTGTCTGGTTTGTGTATTGTCTGCTTTTTTCCTTTGCTCAAATTCTCTTTACTATATATAAAGTTGAAGCTCAAATTTCAGTCTAAAATTCCATGGATGGCACCGACTGTGTCATCCAGACAAGCAGGTGGTCCCTGATATACTGCCAATGTCTGAAGAGGCCCTTGAGATTCCTTGATTTTCCTTGAGATTGTCATTACTGGGGTTGCAGGAGGAAGTTTCTTTTCCCTGCCTTTGAAGTTTTTGTTCCTTTGAGAAGGAAGAAGGAGGAAAAAACCTTTTGGTCTCAGTAACATGATTGGTGCTGCTGCTTTGCCTGGGCTTTCACACTGTGCCTCTGAGAAGTAAGTTTTGGCTGGACAATTCCCCAGCAGCATGCTGTATCAACAGCCCTGGAAAAGTATCACCCATATAAGAGTTTTCTTGTGGGGCTCTAATTGTAAGTCTCAAATCTGAGCTTCCAATGAGGGTAAGACCCCTGAATGACTGTGTCTTTGAGCATCTATTTCTGTGATTTCTCCCTCCCTTTTTCTTTTCCTTTGCTGCTAGAGACTCCACAGAGCTTTTGTGTAATCAAGATGCTTTTGGCTGAGGGCTGTAGGCATGAGACTTCAGCAAGACACAACTCACAATAACAAATATAAAAGCAATAAGAAAATCCAGGTCTGCAGTTTTCTGTCATACAACTGCTGTGTGTTTTATATTTATGTAATATGGCCAGCATTGAACTCCAAGAGATCTTACTGTGTTATAAGGTGCTACAGTATTTCTAAAAAAAATTGAATTAGAAATGGCTGCTTTGCAGATGCAAGGATATAATCAATGGTGCAAAATATTGATCTGACAGGATAGTTAGAAATACGTAAAGGATGGAAGTTTCTATTTAAGTTTTCAAGATTTTGAGGCTATGACTTCTGTCAACTAGGAAACTAAGAGATGAAAAATATCTTCATAAAGGCAAATTCTACAATAATCTTCATAAGGATCAATCAGAATTCCCTTTTTATAAAGGGACATTTATAAATAAGATAAAAGTGTTAGCCCTGAAATGTCAAACCTTGGAGCTTGACACTATGAGTACAGCTTCCAATTTTATGACAGAAGAGTAGAGGTGGAAATACACCTTGTTTGTCTTTTAGACTAGTTCTATTAAAGTTTCTCTCATTAACCCTAATGGTAACTATCTAATGGTAAAGATACCTATATTGCTATTTTTTACTATGCTACAGCAGACAAATTTCAGTTAAGACAGGGATCTATCTCATTGGTTTTGGTCCTCCCTCTGTATGAAACATTTCTTCCTTTATGTTCTTAACTAGTGAAGGACTGGAAAGAGGACAGACATAGATGTTAATTGACATGTCAAAGGTTTTACTGCAGGTCAGCAATTAAATAACACATATTCTGAATGATGATAAAGATTTCTGTCTACATTAGACCACAAATCTCTGCTAAATGTGCCTGCAAGCCTACTAGAAAGATACCTAATGCACTAAATCTTTCAATTGATGTAGTTATGATTTCTTTTTAAATCATTATTCCAAGTGAGGCAATATTTTTCCTGTAGTTACTAATGTACTGAACAGCCATTGTGATACCCTGTGCTGCACATTCCGTTCTGTTGCAGAGCTTTAGAAATAATAAACCACTGAATTTCAGTGAGAGAAAAAGAAAATCAATACAGCACTTCAAACCATTTTATGTTTTGTTCTACTTTAAATTCAAAAGTATGGTTCTTTCATCTGAGTGGTTATTGGGTTGAGTTAAAAAATGAAAACCAAGTAGCAAATTTCATTATTCCCCCACCAAGCAGGTATTTTCTCTTTCTTTATTCATGTTCGCACTTCCTCCTGCATTGCCTTGGTTTCTGGGTGGCAGTGTATATGCTAACCAGAACTGTATGTCCAAGTACTTAACGGGGGTGGAAGAAAAGGAAGGCTTTTATGTTATTGTTTTATAAATGTTATGTTGCTCTGTAATTTAAGCTGATGGTTTCAGACATTTTCCTGAGTGCCAGCATTAAATACTGTTATTATTTGCAATTATGTCAATTTCTGGAAAATTTTAATGTTGAAAATTCTTCTAATGAGAACTTAAAGAATGAGTAGCACTAAAGTATGTAATGAAATCACAGTTCTAGATGGTAGCAAAGTAATCTTTGATAAAAGAACAAGGTTTGTTGTGGGAAGAAATACATGTGTTTTCCTTGGTAGGTGAGGACCTCTAGATCTCCATTGGAATGAGACTTTAACAAACAGTAAATAGACTTTACAGCTGATAGGAAGAATAAGAGGCAGGGAAAATACCAATATCACTTAAAAGAAGTCAGGACCCAGAACAGTCAAGTTAGCATATTTGAAATAAAATCCTCTTCACATTTTGAGTGCTTGGAATTTAGTAATAACCAGAGGCAACCAGACAATTTGAGTCTGTAATTTGACTTAGGAAATATGACTAACCCTTCCATAACTTCTAAACTCTAGGTAAAAGTGATCTGAAGATTCTTGGAAAAGTGTCCTCAGACAAAAATTGGTTAATATCCACTGAATTCTTTTGTTGACTGTGTAGTTACTGTAGAGCTCTGTAAAGATGAATGTAGCCATGCTTAGGCTCTGTTTTCAACTCAGTGACTTATCATGTGTCTATCCTCTGTGCATTAGTCAAGAAACTTGTACGTGTCACTAAAGAGATATGGGCAGTGAGAGAAAAAAGAGGAACTGAATGTAGCTTGATAAAACTAGGGAAGGCACAGTGATAATGCACTATGTACTTTCTTCGACTGGTAGTAAAACCTTTGGCTGTACCATCCTTGAGCCAATCTAACCAGGCTGAGAAACCTCTGGGTAGCTAATTCTCACACTAAATAATGAAGCAAGTATTTCTAAAAATATTTGGCAATGTATTTCTGATGCAGCAGCTGAAATTTGTCGTTACCGACACCCGATCC
>NW_008612590.1:0-13485 GCF_000691845.1 Merops nubicus | reverse complement strand
AGTTTCTTATCCACTGAACAGTCCACTTGTCAAACCCATATCTCTCCAGCTTAGAAAAGAGGATGCTATGGGGGACAGTGTTAAAGGCCTTAGCAAAGTCAAGATAGATGATGACCACATCTCTTCCCTAGTCCACTAATGCAGTTACTTCATTATAGAAAGCCACTGGATTGGTCAGACAGGACTTGCCCCTGGTAAAGCTGTGCTGACTGTCCTGAATTACCTTCCTGTCCTCCATGTGCCTTAGCATTTCTTCTAGGAGGATCTGTTCCATGATCTCCCCAGGCACAGAAGTGAGGCTGACAGGGCAGTAATTTACATGGTCTTTCTTTTTACCCTTTTTAAAAATGGGGTGATGTTTCCTTTCTTACAGTCACTGGTGACCTCATCTGACTGCCATCACTTTTCAAATATTATGGAGAGAGGCTTGGCAACTGCATTGGCCAATTCCTTCAGTACTCTGAGGTGCATTTTGCTGGGTCCCAGGGACTTGTGTATGTTATGGTTCCTCAGGTACTGAAGATGTATTTAGGTATTCAAATCAAGATGTATTTTTTCAAATATCAAGAAAAATCTGTGGCCTGCTATTGGCTGCTGTTTTCAGGAATGTCTTTCTTTCAGCTGAGATTCTTTCTGTACACAGTTTGGATTTTGTGTGCCAAATAACACAAATATCCTTATCTTTGCTTCTTTCTCTGTGTCCTGATCTTAATGCCAGTGAATTCAGAATTCTAGTCCACTTTGGGTCAGACCCAGTTTTGGCTGTTTGACATGACTCTGATCCTCCGATCAGTGTAGGTAAAGTAGAACTGTAAGAGTAGCTTGTATACGTACAAGGATGTCTTCTTGCTGGGAACACTGGGAGCTACTCATAGTGTCTTTCAAGCTCTAGATACAGTATTTGGATATGTATATATTTTCTATATCTGTGATTCATACAAGTCTGCAAGTTGCATGCCTTCTTACCCTGATACTAAACACTTCTTGTTGTTATTTGTATGTGACATAGATTCCTGTTGAAAATCAGTAAGCTTCCCATAAAGCAAACCTTACATCCTTTCCTAAATTAATTTAGAATAATTTTGTATGCCTCATTAGCCTTGTAATTTAAGAAAGAATAAAAGAAAAAGAAAACAAACCAGACACCTAATATTAAACAGTGTATGTAATTTATTTTTTTCAACCAATGGGGATATTTATGCCATTAAATATATCTACTAGTCTATAAATATCTATATTTATGGTTAAACAGTGCAGTGGTTCTCAAACTGCTGTCCATCAGATACTTAGTGATGATACACAATGTCTTGTAGGTAGCATGATGCCACTGCTACCTTTCCTCTTTTTTTCATCTGTTGCATTGCTTTCATGGGAACTAAATGTACTAGATTAAATGCATTCCTAAAGATTCTGTACAATCACCCATTAGAAAATGAATGGTCCATGTGAATAAATACAGAAATTCTTTTAAAGATAAAGTTGTTTTAAGCACAGTCAATATTTAAAGCAAAAGGTATTAAGTTCCTGAAAGGAGAGACACCTAGCAATATAGAAGAATATTGTTGGATTTATATAAAACTTCCAATGAGTGTTCTGGAAGTTCTTTAAGCACATTCTAGAGCAAGGTAGGGTCACTTAAGAATAGTTGCCAACCTTTTGTGATACTGAGTCTTTGAAATTCTTTGCAGTAACCCTGTGGGAATTATGCCAAATGATATAAATTGAATGGGGTTGAGGATGACCTACAGAAACATCTGAAGATAGGTATTATTTGAGTTAGAAAAATATTGAATGTCATACATAATAAATATGTGAAGAAATAAGATTTGCTGTGCTTGTAAGAACAGTGACACCTGCTTTTTCTTGTCATTAAATGTGCAGCAATACCAAAGCAGATACTATCCTAGACATAATTGTATGAAAAAGCCTTTAACAGCTGCTTTATTAAACAATTCTTACTTTTAATAAATTATATATACTTTTAATATATTTATCCATAAAAAGTGTGTCTTTATTTTTATTTCCAACCAGCAGTCAGTGTTTAGGAATTTTAAATTAAGCAAACTCTTTAATTATTTTAATTTATTTTTAAAGGATAATCTCCACCAAAATAAAGCCAAGAGCAATACATATTACAATGGTTATTTTTTTTTTATACAGATGCTTTAAATTAATATTTTAAATGAAAACATAAAATTTTAAATTAATTATAAAAACAGATAAAATAAATTATTGACTCGTCTAGGTCTTGACTAACATGTTTTTCTCTTTCTGGGAATATGACTTAGAACACCTTGGAGTGATGTCTCACATGTAAGAACCTTACTGTAGACTGTTATTTAAATAAAAAATCAAGGTTTAGTAGGCCATGTGAGGAAATACAGTTGGTTGTAATGAAGGAAATAATCCCCCAGATTTTAAATTTCATGAGCAATTTCTTGATGCCTACACATTGAGCCTTGATGCCTGTTCTGTCTACATTGATATCATTGTCCAAACAGCTCATTTCAAACTTTCTATGTGCATCTCTAAAGGGCAGTTATATGCAATATTATCTAAGCAAAACTGTAAATTGTTTAACCTATAATGAAAGTAAAATTTGACATTTCCCTTTATATATTTTTTCCGATTTTTAGTATAGCATTCCAATTCCATCAGAATTGCCCTGCCCTAATGTAATTAAAATAAACACGTGCAAGTTATTTATAGACATTAGTATTAATAAATAAGAATAGTACGAAAGGTATTATTTTTCTGTACAAAGGTTGATCATATATGCCTGGGTTATTTGTGTGTCTGTTTGGGAGGTTGTTAGGCTGCTTTTTTTCATTTGTTTTGTTTGTCTTTTGAGTAGCTCACCAGCTTTTGCTAAAGGCACAAGGAAAACAGCTGACTGTGTACTACATATATCTCGTTGGTGGGCAGTTGAAACATGAAAAAAATGTGGCATACCATGTTCTTGCATTGCTGTAGATTTCTTTGAAGGAAATATTCTGGAGAGGCAGTGGGTTAATTTTGGAGTAAATTTATTCTTTTTCTCTAACTTACTCTTGGGCGAGGAGCAGGAACATCATTCTGTGTGTTACAGGATGAATTGCAGTCTGTTCATCTTCAGGACTGGAGAGCTTGGCTTTAGGGCAGAAAGAGATGTAGCAGAATTGAAAACAGATGAAAGTCAGGATGAGGAATTTGATGAAGATGTATGTAGGGCATATTTCCAAAGGCTCTACTTTCCCATCTCATGTTTGGAAGAGATGAAATCAACGTGACTGGCCTTCAGCACCTGCAGCTGCTGTGGCCAGGAAGATCACAGTTCAGATGTCAGTCATAGCAACTACTGAACATACTTCTAGGTGGAGGTATCTTTGAAAAAGGACAAAGCCTGCAAAACTTTCCATTGCTAGGTCTGGGATTCTGAGTAAGCTGATGCCCTCCCAGTGTTTTTGGGAAAAAAGCACACTCTAGATGTTTGCCAGTGAAATTTTAATACAGAGAGTGCTTCAGGAATCAGCAGGCAGTTTGCAAGCAGATGAGATGCAGGAAGAGAAGAACCAGACTGCTGCTGAAATTAAGAAATATGGAAGCAGCTGAGAAAGAGCAGAGAGAAGGGGCAAATCTCAGGCTTTGTTGTCATAAACCAAGAGGAAGACTAGGACTTACTTGAACAGCAGGGACAAAGGAGAAGGAGGGATATTAACAGGTGCTAATGTGTCTACAAAGAAGCATCACTGAAGCTGGTGTGGTGACTAAGACTATAGGTGACTGATGACCTCAGGTTAAATGCTTAGGAAATTGCAGGGTGATGACCTGGAAGAATACAGAACAGAGTGCTCAGAACTGAGCCTTCAGGAGTCCACACAGGAAGAATTCTCTGCTTAGAAGAAAATGAAATATTGAGACGTGAAAAATGAGTGTTTTCCAGACAATGTAGTAGCAATAGATTTATGTCACTCTACAGCAATGAGAAAGTTGAAGGAATTAGAGAAATGTGTATGTATTAGGTGTGTATACATATGCACATTAGAGGCTTACTTTTAATATATTGCAGTTTGTCAAGTTCATTAATGTCTCCTAATGTACTATATGCACACTTAAGGAATCACATGAGGGTAAACCAGATAAGAGTTACTGTGCTGAAAAGTTATAAAGAAAGCTTGCAATTTTTCACAGCAACCTATTTAAAAACTCAGTGGAAGAAATAAAAAAAATAGCTCTATTAATAATATTTCCTATTTGCAGCTGAATAAAGAATTTTAAATACAACTTTTCAACAAAATGAAATAGTTTTAATAGTGACAGAGACTCTAGGAACATCAGCATCAATATGCTATTATTAAGACATCACTGCTATCATGTGGGATGTGGGAATATTCTCACCAATTCTGCACACGGTTGCTGATTTCTCTGCTGACCAAAATCAGTTAACTGACACCAACTTAAAAATCACTATGATAGAAGGAAAAATGAGTTCCATCACTTTCATTAAAACACACTTTTCATTGTGTGAAACTAATTTTTAGTTCAGTGCTAACTTCCTTTGCATGTCATTCCATTGAAACAATTGTATGGGCTTGCCTAGCTTGTGTCTCAACAGTGGCACAGTTTGGTTACAGACAATTGCTTGATTTTGATTGCAAAAATTACTTACAGCCACAATTATATGACAAAGTATTTCCAACTGTAGAGAACTTTAATTGATCCTTTGCTCAGTCCTTTTAACTCGCAGGTTCACATATAGTGGCTCAATTCCAGCATTTATAAATGTTTTCTACATAAGTGCTTTATTTTGGTGTTTTACATATTTTCATTTGAAGGAAAAGCTTCATAATTCACACCTATGAGTTAGAGCTATTACACCTTTCTTGGGAGGCTTTAGCAGGTGGGATTCTATACAAAACTATTAAAGGCATATATGCACAGGAGAAAAAAATGCATGCAGAGCATTGGAGGCAGAAATTGCAAAGCTTTTAACAGGCAATATAAGAAAGTGTGAAAGTGTCCTAAATTTTGAAGCAAAAATAAATTCATCCCTATCTAAAACTATCTAAAAGTTCTTTTCAGCGATGATATCCTCTGCAGCCCAGTGCTTTGTGTAGAGGTACAGATGACAAAGTTTTTCTTGCCTTCCTGTTCAATGTCTGAGACAAAACTCAGATAAGGACAAAGGATTTCTAGGTTTTACCGTTATGGTAAATAATTAATATTTATAGTAATCATGGCTTAGTAACAGTAATTCCACCAAAAGTGTGACAGTCTGCACCCCCATTTATTTAAACAATAAAATTTCATCTGTTTGTATTTAATTTGGAAATCACTTTTACTATTAAGAAATGTATTTCAGCCACATCAGTGATTAAAATTGATACTCCAGTGTCCCTGGAAGGAGCTCTTGTTCTTATTTACACACTCTTATTCAGCAAAGAGAGGTGATAGCACCTTTCCATAGTCCAGGTTTATCTGATGATGTAAAATAACTTGCAGACTTTGTGAGAATGGGGCCCATAGAATTGGTTGTGGTCCACTTTCTCATTTGTGTTTTTCTTTTTTTTAATTTTGTTTGTGATTGAATTTGAGGGAGAACTTTGTTCCGGACAGTAGTTTATGGCAGTGGGCTGACGAGATGAGTTTTCATTGAATCACAGAGCTAATACACAAAAAGAAAATATGTGAAAATTGAAATGGTAAGCAAGAGTAACATCATTGTCAAGGTAGATAAAATAACTAAATTCTCAGGGAAATTAGGTGGGGATTTTTTTCTTGCACTAGATTTAGCTTGAACAAGAACAGTTGAGATGGAAAACCTAGACACTATAAAAACTTTATAAAACCAAAACAGAATATTCATCCTGCCGTTATTTAGTTTTTTTTTTTTAATTTTGTGTTGAAGGATCTGTAACAGTATGATTCCACTGCCTAAAGAACACAAACTAGAGTCCATGTTTTGACAGTGTAACACAGGTAAATGAATAATAGATTTGATTAGAGTGGATTTCTCCTTACTTTATTTTCTATGCAACGCTTCTGTCAGGGCACCTTGAGATGATGGAATGCACAGGAAAATCGGCCAGTTTTGATGGTTGGTTTTGTCTGGGTTTTTTTTTTTTTTTTTTTTTTTTTTTGTGCGTTTTGTTTGTTTGTTTGTTTTTTAATCTAGTCTAATAGCAAGTTTCTTTTTCTTCATTTTTCCTTTAGAATCACTAAGGCAAGTTGTGACTGATCTAAGACATATGAAGTACCCCTTTGTGAACAGAAGAATAAAGTCAGCTTCATGCACTCGTGCTGAGAGAGATGCACTGTTTTGAGCTAAAACAGTCAAGAGTGCTGCCAAGGCTCTCCAATTTCCAAGTAACTGTCCCCTCCTCTCTCATGTGTCTGGGAGAGAGAGAATTATTTTGCCTTTGATTAACAAGGCGTTAATTTCAGTAAAACTTCCTCTAAGTCCTTTACAAAGGCTGGTGGAGTAAGCGCTGGTGATTGCCTTGGTGGCACACAAGGGAGTCCGCTGTGCCCTAGGGAACGTGGAGTTCTGTAGCAAGCAGAACAAGCCCGGGCTGAACCTCCAAGCAGGACAGTGTTTCTAACTTTTTTATGTTCTTGCTTTTAGCATCTGAAAAAAAAGTCCATTATAGTTGAATCTCATTGACTTTGAACTTATGAGTACTGTAACATATTTGTCAGTTTTTGTCAATTTGCTGAGGTTTTCTGCAGAAATACACTTTTTTTGTATTTGTTTGTTTGCTTTTAAATTTATTACCTCCACTAGATAACCCTCCAGTGTTGTTTACAACTGCTCTGGACATTTTTTTTTTTCACTCTACCAAAATGATGTCTGGTACAAAATAACCACATTCTCATTCTAGCACTTTCAGCTAACAATTCACCAGTGAATCTTACACTATAGTTTCACTCTTCTGTTTTGCTGCTGGTTAAACTCTTACATTGGCAGCTGTCTTAACCTAGAAGTATCTATGGAGCTATACAAAAAGACATGATGGTAAAATTTGAAAGCCAGTGATTTAATTTGCTGACTTCTAACTTACCCTACATCTGAAATTCAGAGCAGACCTCAAACTGAACTATAACTGTTTTCCATATCTTACAGTGATGCTTGTCAGCCTCATGAGGCTGAATGCTATTTGCAGTCATAATAAAAAAGTAGCCTTTGTTCTAGAGATATTTAGTGCTTGCTAAAGTATTATCAGGAAAGTTAATATTTCTACTGCAGACCTGACTTGCACAGCCCCTTCTCCTCTTTATTTGCCAAAATAAATCAAATCAGCTTGATTTTCCACATGTGAGTTTTCTGGAAAAACTGGGTTAGATTTTGAAAAACAGTTTATTTGATGCACTTGTTTGCTAGGGTGACAATCTAGAAAAGAAGAAGAACTTTTAATCTTTCAAAAGTATTTTAATTGGTTGTTGCATGTAACATATCACACTCTTTTTTGAGGGGTAAAATTAATTAGCTTGTCCTCCTACCAGGACTGTGCCTTTACTATTGTCCCTATTTTGGCAAAGCTGATAGCTGGCTGTTTGAAGGTGTTAAGTAAAGGTATCAAGACCTACAGTATCCAATATAGCCATCACAGTACCTATAATAAATTGACCAGACATCGCAAAATGATGTAGAAGTCAGATTATTTTATTTGCAGATGACATTTTACCAATCTGGTCCTCCCACACTTCTTGCTGCCACCTGCTGAGGTGAGTTTTTGTTTGAAGTTTATACCTGGCCCAAAAGAATTTGTCTGGAAGTGACTCCTTTGAGTCTTCTGAGGACAACTGGTTATTTGTTAAACAACCAAGTAGGACTGCCAAGTTCCATCCTTAAAAACTGTGAAGTTAATTAGTCACCACAGTGAGAGCAAGGAGGAGAGGATGTGTATTTAATATGAGTTAGAAGAATTATTGTCGTAGAATTAGGTAAATTGATTAAGGTAGTATTTTCATTAAGTTCACTTTCTCATTTTTACGCAGTACAAATGTCACAGATAAAACTCTTTGTGCTCTTAGGAGAGCAGTGCTGCAGTACAGGTTGGGCTGTGGGGGCTAGAAGTAGCTGCCATGGTACTTTTGGAGACAGAGCAGAAGTGATCATTGGAAGGTACCAATAAAAGAGGATGACATTCCCAGCAAAGCTGCTCTTGGTTTCACCCCAGATAGCAGGTAATAAACTAAACTAGAATGATATTTTCACTCTTCAATCACCACCACAACTTCATAACAACTATTTTTTAATGAACGTATTTCTTCTGTTTGACTAACTTTTTGAATAGCAGAATTTTACTCCTTGGTTCAATAACAAGTCTCTGCAATATTTTAACTTAATTTTATATGTGTGTGTGCATATATATACACATATGTGTATATGTACATACATATATAGAGATGTATTTTATGAGAATGTATATATATGTTTCATATATTTCAGCCGTATTTACACATTCCAGTAGGATTGAAAGTGCATTGATCATTGTGCAATAATGGAGGAATATGCAGTCCTTGCCCACAAAACATTTGATGAATGTTTTCAAATGACTTAAGAAATGAAGTTGTTTTCTACAGTTAGCTTGTCTTTATTCTTATCAAAATTGTGGGGCTTTCCAATGTCAGAACACTTGATGGGTGGATACTTCTCAGAAGAATAAAGGACTTATCAGTGTTTGCTTAGGATCTATTACATTCTCAGCCATAAAAGTAGCTGTGCTGTTGATAGCTCTCATAAATCTTCACCTAGTCAAGGCTACTGTCTCTTTCTTCATCCAAGTTTCCATTTAAAAAAATAGGCATAAACCAATTCCATGAAGTAATTATAATCTAAAGACATCAAACGTTTTTGGTTGTTGTTTTGGAAAGTGATGCCATAATTCAGTTTGCAGAATTGTCCCAATTGCTTCTGAGCCCTGCCACAAAAATCTCTCTCACTATAACATTGTAATGAAAGCATATTCCTCAGGCACATAGTCACCAGAGGGCACTGTTACACATACTCTTACAGATAATTTTTGGTTAAAATGTCTGGTCTTGGGAGAAATGGTGTGTTGATGTTGGCTTTTGATGCACACTTTTCTTAGGGGAGCTGTTGCTAATAATGCAGTTTGAACTGGTTTAGCATCTTTATCAAGACATTTTTCCTATTGAGAAGTGGCCATTGCTACCAAAGCTGACATTTATGTAGAGGGACCCTCTTTATATGTGTGAATTAACTACTTTATATTGAACTCCATGTAATTTATAAAAAATGAGTCTGAAAATCCCCCAATCTTTAGGTTTCCCTTGAAAGAGTAGTGTAAGGGCACATACCTTTTAGGGCCATTAGTTCCTTTTTATTTATTTATTTATTTTTATTTTTTGAAGAGAATGGACAGGTAATATCTAGTAAAATCAGTAATTCAGCATTACATAATTATTATGTCTACTCTTTATTAATTAAAAATGTATACTTAGGGAGTATGATTACAGAAGAGAGCTCTCTATCTGCACAGTTATACAGCTTTGTATTGCTATTAGGTGAATAAAGATAGTTGAGAAAACTAAGTAATGGTAGAGCTTATGCTTCAGACTATATTTTGTTCTGGAAATAGGCTAGTTTTGCCAGATCTCTTTAGGCAAATCTTACTCCAATGTATTTTCTGCCAGATTATGTGTTGCCTGAATCTTTATTTCTATTTTTCATAGCAAAATGTATTTCAAGTTCTCTAGTATCTGTTTGGGCTTTTGCATGTGTATTTTACTTCTTTGTTGTAGTGTTTCCTAAACCAGTCCAAACCAAAAAAAATAAATAATATGCACCATATAAAAAATTAACTTTCCACCACAAATGAATGCAGACCTTTTTTATGATGAGCTGCATTTCTACTGACTGTGCTCCAGCATTAATTTCTTGTGAACTTCAATGGCTTTTTGATCACAGAGTGCATTTTTTTTTTTTTTGTTTTAGATGAATCTGTTGTCACTGGTTTGTTTGGCAGTGACTGCAAAGAGAGAGCCTGAAGTGGCTGGGCTGCATTTGGGGTGTCCAGTAGTGAGGTTGTTTCCCATGGTGGTGTGGGAGCTGTCTACAGAGTGGAAGGAGATGGGAAACCAGGATTCTTCCTGGTCTACCTTAGATGTTTTCTGTCTCACATGTTCAACTTTTCCCTATTAGGTTCTTGTACATAGTACTGGTTAAACAAGCATTACTGTCATGCTGTTCACAAGTAAAAAGGTATTTAAAGGTATTATTATTCCAGCTATCTTGTTACAGAACAATTCATATTTACTAAACTGTCTCACTAGTCTGTGTTGGTTATGTCACCCCGTACTCCTGTATCAGAGGACCAGAATGTCATGGGAAACGGTAAAAGCCATGCAAATTTATTTTTTTTTTTCTAAAAAGGGTTGTAGATGATATCTGTGGAAGTACATGAGAGCTCGAAGCATAAGGTTGCAGTTCATTCAAGGAGTCATTGGATATTGGGAAAAGGATATTATTGATATAGATGTGCCTCAATGGACCTCATCGTGTTGTGTGCTCCCTGTATCCTCTTCTCTGATTGTCCTGGGAGAGCAAGCATTGCTCCCCTACTGCCAACAAAGCTAGTGAGAGGGAGACAAGAGGGCTGGTGCCCTTCCAGAACTCATCCCAATACATATGAGGCAAAGCTGGGGTGTACCAAGCTCAGGAGCTTTGAAGTGCTTTCTGGTTGTGGTTTTTAGACATTGTCATAGTATAGATAAATTTGCAAAAAAAACCTTTGGCAAATTTCCTCAAGAAGGCACTTAAAGAAACAAAGCTACTACAGGTTAAAATGGAAGGATTTTTCCTGGATTAATGATTGTTGAATAGATAGAAAACAAAGGGTAGGGCAAGGATTACATTTAAAGTTAGTGTTTGTAAGGAAATTGCTAACAAAGTCAGCCACAGACTTGTCCAGGTAAACAGATATTCCTGGAACTTCTGTTGTTCAATATATGCATCAGGGCCTCTTGGAAGGAGTTGATTCCTGAAGTTGCAAAGTTTTTTGTTGCTGCAGACCTGCTGCCACAGGGTGCATCTAGTGTGCATCCAATTTTTGGACCTGGTAATCCTCTTCAAAAGTTGAAAGAGAGCTTGCAAAGATATCCTTTACACGTCATTTTAGTGTCAGTCAAGATGGCAGCCATCACAGTGATACTGGACAGGTTTTTGTAAGAGTTTAAATAGCTGTTAGTAGGGAGCAGGGTACTAATGAGCACTGACACTAGTTCTTTTCTCCACAAACTCTGAACTGGAAATCCCGATAAAACAGATGTGTTAAAACAGTCAAACAACATTGAGTTCTTGGGACTTCTAAACATGTCACTTTCTTTTCTATTAAGTGTTTTGTAATTTCTGCTGATTTTTCTGCAAGTGCATTTGATTATACTTAGTGTGGCCTTGATGCAGTGCACTTGAGTTGCTGTATCAGTGCAACTTGCTAAAATAAGTCACACATGAATTGTAGACCATTATCTGTCATTAACTCATCTAGCATTTCATGGTGAACTAAGTACTATGTATAATGTGTTTTCTCAGTTGCTACTGGCTGTGTTGTCTAAGTATAGCAGAATGTGGCTGATAGTACAGTCACATGAAGTTCAGATACATGGAAACCAATTTTGGTGAAAAATTGATTTAGTTCATAATTGCAAGTATTTAAAATTATTTCCATTTTATTGTCTGAAGATAATTCTCTGACTCGTTAAATTATATTTCTAGATTTATTTCTATTTCTGTACTGAAATTTCTCTTTTCTAATTCTACTTTTTACTAAGACTTTTAGATAGCTTTCCTCACAGGCTTGCTTGAAGGAAGTATCCCGAATGACTGACTTTTTTTTTAAGACTGAAAGGGATTGTGTCCTTTGTCCCTTAGTACTATCTGGGAGATAGTACACGTTGCTCTTGTTTCAGATGTTAGTGCTGCTTTGTAATAATTTGCACATTTTATATGTGGATTTGGTTTCTGAGTGGTATACTTTACTACTACATTCAATTAAATATTGGAAATTTACTGTGTGTTCATATTTATTTAGCTTAATGTAGATATATTGCAAAATCAAGAACAGTGACTCGATCGATCAAGCACCAATTTGCTAATGCTTCTGGTAGAACTGATATCATTTGCTTTTATATACCTCTGTCAAGCAATGGTTTCACCAATGAACTTGACAGAGAGGGTGGTAAAAGTGTTCATTAACATAGGAAATTAAAAGTCTAATACGATTGAAAAGGATAGAGAACAAGAGAACTGGCATGAAAGGGTAACTGAATTAAAAATATCAGGGACTTGACTTGTACCGTAAGACATGATTAATCTCATCCAGAGGTTGTAAAGCAGCTGGTTGATCATTCTGCTCCTCACTGATCACAAGTTCCCAAAGAGAAAAAAGATTAATCTTCTTGGCTGGCTAGGCAGGTGGACTGCACTGTGGTGCAATTCTGCACCTAATATATTATTTTATAGAGAAGAGGTAAAGAATTGGCAGAAATGGATATAAAAATGAACCTGAGTTCAGTGTTTTATGTAACTATTGCTAGAGCTAGGTAGAATATTTTTTTTTTAATTTGCTAAAATTCTACAGAAATTTTTCTTAACTTTGATTAATAATTTTTTATATTTGGATTAACTAACAGTTTCCTGACTTTAAGAACCAGCTTGCTCCCTCTTTTATTTTTTTTTTTTTTCATTTTTACTGCCATTACTTTGTGGATTTTTTTTTTCAGAAAATCTCTATATAATAACCAAATTTTTTACTTTGTCTAGTAGTCATCATTCTTGTCAGGTCTCTCTGATAATGTTAATCTAATGACCAAAGAATTAGTATGGAGAATGTTTACAGAATTCTGGAAGTTTTCATCTTAGAAAAACCAGACTTAAATCTGTTATATTTATATAAATGCATATTTTTCAACTTTTTAACTTATCAGCACGTTTCCTTAAAGATAATTGTACTGCATTTAAACATAAATGTTTGCTTCAGTCTTTAATAGCAGGACCAGCTGTTTGCTGGGTAGCCAACCCCTCGAGCTGGAAAGCAGGGATGGGGATGTGGCCTCCATAATACAAGAGGAAATGGTTAGTGTTCTTCTGCATCACCTAGACATACACAAATCTATGAGGCCAGATGGGTTACATCCAAGGAGTTGGCTGATTAGCTTCCTAAGCCACTCCTCATGATTTACTGTGAGTCCTGGGAAACTGGGGAGATCCCAAAGGTCTGGAGACTGGCTAATGTAATGCCCATTTTCAAGAGGGGCAGGAAGGAGGATCCCAGGAACTACAGACCTGTCAGTCTGACCTCAGTGCCAGGAAAAGTCATGGAACAGATCATCCTCAAGTACCATAACGTGACATTTACAGGGTAACCAGGCCATCAGACCCAGTTAACATGGGTTCATGAAGGGCAGGCCCTACTTAACTGTCCTCAGCTTCTTTTATGACAAGGTGACCCACCTGATGGATGAGGGAAAGGCTGTGGATGT
>NW_008612589.1:398-4722 GCF_000691845.1 Merops nubicus | reverse complement strand
TCTGACTTTGGTTATGACAACTGTTGTTATATGACAGAACAATATGCAGAATTTTAGTAAACACACACCAGTTTTCCTGAGCAGTAGCCATTTTGCAGAAAGCTTTGAAGTAACTTCAAATGCAAGTTACTATTCTGCACAAGATTCCATACTACCTTTTCAGTTTTGTGTGGTTGTTTGGATTTTTACTTTCCCATTCCTGTGAAGATGGTCCTTCAAGTAGCTTTGGACAGCCAGAATCCTTTTCTCAGAATTCACTATGCCTTGTTCTGTTAAAAATTTGCATTTCAATGACTCTTTAAAAGATGGGATAGCGGAAGTAAAGAAAAATATAAAATTGAGGTCTAAATCTGCTACAAATTCCCTTAAGGTTCAGGACATGCCTATCAGGTTATGCCTCTCTCTGTGAGGGAATACTTTTTCATAACCATAATATAAACAAGATTATCAAAGATGTGGAAACAAGGTGACAGTGCTCCTTCATAGAATCCTAGGACCTTTAGGGTTGGAAAACACCTCTAAGGCTAAGTCCAGATGTCAGCCCAGCACTACCATGTCCTGAATACCATGTCTACACGTTTTTTTGAACACCTCCAAGGATGGTGACTCCCCCACCTCCCTGGGCCGTTTGTTCCAATGCCTCATCACTCCTTCAGTAAAGAAATTCCTCCTAATATCCAATCTAAACCTCCCCTGCTGCAACTTAAGCCCTTTTCCTCTCATCCCATCACTTGTTACTTGGGAGAAGAGACCAACACCCACCTCACTACAGGCTCCTTTCAGGTAGTTGTAGAGAGCAATAAGGGCTCCCCTCAACCTGCTCTTCTCCAGGCTGAACAACCCAAGTTCCCTCAGCTGTTCCTCATAAGACATGTTCCCCAGACCCTTCACCAGCTTCGCTGCCCTTCCTGGGACCTGCTCCAGCACCTCAATGTCCTTCTTATACTGTGGTGCCCAAAACAGGACCCAGTACTCAAGCTGCGGCCTCACCAGTGCCAAGTATAGGGGCATGACCACTTCACTACTCCTGCTGGACACACTATTTTTGGTAAAGGCCAGGATGCCATTGGCATTCTTGGCCATCTGGGCACACTGCTGGCTCATGTTCAACCAGCTGTCCACCAGCACCCCCAGGTCCTTTTCTACCAGGCAGCTTTCCAGCCAGTCCTCCCCAAGCCTGTGGCATTGCCTGGGGTTGTTGTGACCCAAGTGCAGAACCCGGCACTTGGCCTTGTTCAACGTCATACAACTGACCTCAGCCCATCGATTCAGCCTGTCCAAATTCCTCTGCAGAACCTCCTGACCCTCAAGCAGTTCAACACTCGCACTCAATTTGGTGTTGTCTGCAAACTTACTGAGGATGTACTCAATCCTCTCACCCAGATCACTGATAAAGATATTAAACAGGACTGGCCCCAGAAGTCTTTAATTGCCATGTAAAAGTCATGTAACTCCTGAACTAATTGAGGTTTCTGAATACTTAGTAATCCTCTACAGATTTCCTCCTCATGAACTTATCCAGTCTACCTTTGAAACCATGTAAAGCATCCACAGTAAGTACTACAGATTTACTCCATATGGTATAAAAAACATCTTGGCCATCCCAGTTATCATATTAGATACTGATGACTTCCTACCCTTCCCCTGAATTCCACTCTCATCGTTGCAGATCAGTGAGATCATATTGTAAGTAATTTTCTTTAGAGTTTCCAGGTTCATTTCACAGATGAGAAATCACTTTTTCAATTTATAAAAATTCTGCCCTCCTAGTTCAACTCAAAAAAAAAAGGAAGAGGAAAAAAAAATGGATTTATAACTACTTTTTCAGTGAAAAAAATAGGGGTTTGCATTTCTTTCTATTGACATTTTGTCAAGGATGAGAAGGGGAAAATAGAATATCAATACACTTTTATATGCAGACCTAAAAGCTACTCATCATTCTTAGTAAGTATATATAATTTATCATGATTTCTTAGTCATTCTATAACAGCTACAAAACCAGAACAGCAGCATTTAGCAAAAGCAAGGATTCTGCCTATGAATAAGTACATTTGACAAAACTCTCCTACAAAATAACTAATACAAAGGTTCTTTTGTCTGTTATCATGCTAAAGCTTGCTTAATACTAGCTGACACTAGCACAAAAATTACCACATCTAGTCCTACAAAGAAATTTGTATTGAAGCTCCTGTAAAGCAATTTGTTCAAGAACAGGAGAAACAGTTCTCCTCCTCTCATTCAAAACTAAGGTGCACGTTATCAAACTGAGTTATTCTTTGCTTCAGCTAAATATGCCTGCTTTAACTTTATTGAAATGTGATAAATGCACTAGACTACAGAATCTACTTTTTAAAAAAATGAAATTTAATAAACTTTTGAAGGATTTATAAACTAAAAATGCAAAATGCTTATTTCTTTTCATCTTCTAAAAAAATATTTTGAGTAGAGAAAATAATTGAAATTAAAAAAAAAAAAAAAAAAAAAGAAAAAGAACAACATATAGCCAAAGTAAAGATAAAGCAGCTAACACTTAGGTATAAAAGCCTAGTGAGATCCATCAAAATCTTGAACATCTTGGTGTTTAAGGGCATCGTCATAAGAAATCACCATCTGAACTAGAAATGGTGGGGAGGTGCCTTCTATTCCAGCTGCCCAGTCTTTGTCCAGTCCTATTTATCACAGTATCAGTGAAGATCTATGAAGATTTAGATCATGGTTCTATTTCTGTATTTACAGGACAAATAGAACATTTTTGATAACAAAAACCTTGTTGTGCTGGAAAGTATCTCAAACTACCCTAGAACATAATTTTATCTATTACTCTATGGAACCACATGGTGATTATGATCTTATTAAGAATCTTAATGATGCTTAGGGCTTATTTTTTACAAAGGCAACAGTAAAGGCTCCTTCTATATTTCCTGATAATTTATTTTATAAGGTAAAGCACCCACTGTGTTCTCTACAGTTAGTAGAGAATACTTATTTAATATTTTTCTAAACTTCCTTAATAACTGAAGGAGAAAATCAGCAACTTAAGTGAGACTCAACCTGATCTGAGATAAAATGCCTGAAACATGTCAGGTGAACAGTCCTTCAGAAATGTGTTCTCATTGCCACTTACTGTAAAGAGAGTTTAGATAACAGGCTTGGATGCAGACATCTACATTATAAGTACCTGATCCAGATTATATGAATCTCAGTCTTTTGCATGAGGTTTACAAAAGTACTACCTATGAAAACCTCTTAATCAGTTAATCCTCAAAAAAATGTCTAAAATGCTCTGATAAGGTCTCTAGGTCTCATTCTGTGTAACCTAACTCTGTAACGGCAACTCCAATCTGCTTCAAGTTAAACTGCTATTATTTGTGTACAGGTCACAGAGCTGAGTAGAAACAGTAGGTTTTGCTATGAGATCATCACATCCTTGATATCCTGACTCTCATGCCTTTTTGTTTTTGTTTTTTTTTTTTTGCTTTACTTATGAAAACAACAGAAAGACTTTAAGACCTGAGGAAATTTATTTTATTTACAAAAGCATAACTTTCCAAAGGTTGCTTTATAAATGCTGATGTTGTAAAAGCTGTAATAATATTGTTTGCTACTCCCATAATTTTAACCTTAGCCATGATTAAAGCTATTGTATGCATTACTATATTAACTACAGTAAAACATAAAGACTACCACCTGACTTCTTTTTCCCTTTATCTACAGATCTTAGAGTTCAATGACGTACTTTGATGCAACTCCCACTGGCAGACTAATGAACATTTTTTTTCTAATAATATGGATGAACTGGATGTGAGCCTACCATTTCATGCTGAGAATTTTTTCCAGCAGTTTCAAGTCTTTTTTATTCTAGCCAAAATAGCTTGTTTTTCTTTTTCTGCTAATACCACTTGCTATTGCAGCTATTGTTTTGTTTGGTTGGTTTTTTTAAGTAAGTCCATGTACTCTTTCTTCAAGATATTTTAAGTGATTTAATTTTTTTTTTGTTTGACTTACAGAAATCTGCAATGTATACTTTTGTATTTTTATTCTTAAATGCCAATTTTGCAGATTATTTTGTAAAGGCTTATAGGAAGCTGAGCACTCAAGAAAGAAGTATCAAATAGCAAGCACATCCAGCATGGCAAGCTGTCAATTATTCTCTGCTTTTTGTATAAAGGGCTGTATTCAAGATTTGGTTAAACTATTTTTTCTGAACACAGCCAAGTCTCTTGATCTGTGCAGGGTGCAGTTACAGGGGTACATATCAACCACTACTGCCTGTTCACCCAGAGTCCTACAGCTAGCAACAAAGATCCAGAAATAGGCCAGGTTA
>NW_008612589.1:0-367 GCF_000691845.1 Merops nubicus | reverse complement strand
TTAAATTGAAGTGGCTGGAAATTCACTGCCGTAGCACATGACAGAGCATCCAGCAAAGTAAGAATTTAAAGGATTCAAAGATACTTTCACACTTTCAACCATCACTCCAGAGAACCTACGTTTTTTTTGAAGAGTATATGCCTGATTAGATGCATTCCTATTCTTCAAGCTTCTCTTCCCTTCTGGCAATATCAATTAAAGCATTTTCATAGTTTTTCTTGTGTGTTTTGTCATACTTAAATAGTCACAATACATCACTACCAAAAGGACAGAAAATAATATAAGAGATTTTGCAAGGGTGAGGATCTTGCATTATTTTGTTACTAATGCATTCTGAATACTGAAGCATAACAGGACATTCTGAATA
>NW_008612588.1:0-8055 GCF_000691845.1 Merops nubicus | reverse complement strand
GCCGCGGTTCTGCCTACCGTGAGGTTTGTTCCCCTGCATCCCCCCGATGGCACCCGGCCTCGGTGCCTGGAAGGATAGAGGGCTTTACACAACGCGCCCTGCGCTGTTTGTCTCGGGTACAGGAGGGTGAACATGGACTAAAATTTGCCCATCTGCCACTGGAAACCTTTAGCAGCATTGCCCCGTGGATCCCAGCAGGGATCCAGGGTAAAGCCACTCACGGCTGCCACGCTGCCCAGAGCCCTGCAGAGCTTCCCAAGGGCATCTCAGCTCAGGTGAGAACCAGCCTAATTGAGCAGAGAAGGTTTTGAGTTTTGCTGCACCTTTGTTCTGAGGGTGCAGTGCTGGGTTGTGAACAGTTGCTGGAAACATTTCCTCTCCTAGGCTGCTTTTGAAGTTGTGCCATCACCTTTCTTAATGAAATATGCAAATCCCATAGATGTTGCGATTGCATCTTGGGGAGTTTGCTCCTGACACAGCTCTGGTTGTAAATATCTAACTGGCATGTAATTTTGGGTAGATCCATCCTTATTACCTTTTCCCTCTGATTTCTTGTTGCTCAGAATATATTTTCCTAGTGCTGGACTGATAGGAAGTCCACACAGTTTCAGTCTTTTTTGGCATACCCTGGCAAAAGAGGGAAAGAAAAGTCTGGGGGTTACTAAACGGGGAAGCTGAAGATGATTGCAGCTGTGTGGCACATCCTGCTGTTGTTAGATCGACATGGGAAGGCTTTGACAAGCCAAGAAGAAACCTCCCACCTTGGCCACTAGTAGCTCATGGTCCTGTTCAATGATGCTGAATTTCATCTGCTGAGATCACTTTTCACTGCACTTCTGAAGGTTTCACCTACACAGGATTTATACCTTCCACCTCCAAAATAGTAGAAAACTATTCAGTATCAGCATTACAGTCTTTCTAGAAAGCTCAAGAGAGTTGTATGTCATGGGTTTGTCTCTAGCTGCAATTTTCAGTGCTTCAGGTTTACATCCTGACAGCAAATTTCCCTTTTTTAACCTTCTCAGTGTGCACAAATATGGCAAACCCCTCTGGTGAAGGGCACTGCACCCACGGACAGGCTGTCAGCCCTTCTGCACTCCTCCAAGCTGCTGCCACCAGGGATTTGATAGATGTCATGCAAGTGAAGAGCCTGCCCGAATGGCTGCTGTAGCCAGATGGCTGAAGTCATGTTGTAACCACCGTCTGCACAGAGGGTAAAGTGAGCTGAAGTGTTTGGGTTTTTTTTAACCTGCATGGTCATGGGGCAAGCGTGCCCAGCCATCAGCATCACCTCCTTTGCAGCCAGCAGGCCATCACTCTCCCCAAGACACCCAAAAGTTCAAGGTGGAGGAGGCAGAATGTGAACATTCGCAGGAGAATGTTGAGAAGGGGTGGGCTGCCTTCTGAGAACAACTTGCACAAGTGACAGGCATCAAAGTCTCACTCCTCTGGCACCAGTAAATGCTGGAGAAGTTCAGACTAATACTTTGATTGCACAAGGACTACCAAATGGCATGTCCAGCCATCACTGCAGGTGGTGAAAAGCAAGTTTCTCACTAAAATAACTGGACCTCATGCTGCATGGGGGGATAAACACTTTATTCCATGCCCTTTACTGAACCTAAGCAGCCCAAGAAACATGGCCCCTGTTGGACCTGGCCTGTTCAGCATCAGAGCACTAAAAATATTTCAAAATACCTATTTTGAGATCGTTGAGCATGCTTTGGTTCTTGAGCCAGCTAACCTACAGGTGGCATATTCAAGCCAGCACCCAGATACATGTCAAAGTGATGGTAGCCATTGCTGCACTTACAGGCACTTCAGAGGCTAACTGGAGTTGGCTGAGGAGTCTGTTCATGTTTTGGGACTTTGGCAGGGGTCTGAGTCCCAGTCTGCCCATGTTTTCATAAAATATGAGCTGTAGGGCCTGCAGACAAGGCATTTCAATGCCTGTGGTTCATCAGCTCTGCACCCTTGATGCTGGGACCCTTTTGCAGCACAGGGCAAAGCTCTGGGGATTCCCTGGAGTTTTTAAACTTCCAGCCTTCAAGTACCACCACCCTGGGGTTTTCTTTGCCTCAGCCCATGTGCATCTATCAACCGCTTGCAGATACATAGAAGGAATCACCAGTATTGTTATTCTGCACACTGCAACGAATTCTTTTATGTTTTCATTAAAAAAAAAAAAAAAAAAAAAGACAAGAAATGAATATTTGCCAAGTCCAGCTGTGGAAGTCAGGCAGGTTTTCAAGCATGCATCAGCATAAAGGTTAAGCACTCAGTAATTCAAATATCTTTGGCATACCATAATAAAACTTACAATGTGTCCAGGAGCAGCTGCAGCCCTTGCTTAGCAAACATAACTGTCTTCTAAAACTATTTTCTATTCATAAGACTTAAAGAGAATGATCTTTTCAAGTTAACGTAACTCAGAGCTGACAACTTCTGTTTCTCAGGCGTTTTCTACTGCTTTAATTACAACTGCACTTTAATGCTTGCAGCAGAAAACTGCTGAAAATGCATTTCTTGTATTGCAGATGATGCAAAAAATGCCTTTCACAGGTGTTGGATGTCACAGATGTTTGGTGCCCCAAAGCTTAACCAAAGCACACAAAAAAAAAAATAAAAAGGAGGGTGTGACAATAAAAATAATTAGGCAGTTGTAACTTTTAAAAAACGTTTGGAACACGTACATGAACCCAGTGTTGATTTCAGTATGATTTCAGCTTTACTGATGTATTCAGTCAGTACAATGGAGTCACTCCTACAACACCATACGCACCTATAGGTGATAGACACTTGGATCTTCTACCTGAATTCATAGCTTATTTGTTAAAGCTCCCTTTTAATGGCCAAGAAGCGAACAAAACAATCCTGCCCAGAAACCTGAAGAGATCTCACGTCCCAGAGACGCCTCCGGGCACTGCTGCTTGCTGTCCCCCATACTGAGCTCTATCACCACTGCCCACTTATCTTTGCAGAGGCATCAGGGGCTCTTTTACTTTCAACATCAATTAGTTCAGGCAAGTTAGGCATCTAGTTGAAGTTCCAAGGTGCTTATCTACTGACTGAATAATCTGCAAACTCACTTTTAGCTCTTCTCTACAGCCATACCCCACCCAGCAGACACTCCTCTCTGTTCTTCAGTTAACTGTACTGAGTGAAGCAAGCAGCACCCGGAGAAGCCAGCCCACTCGGTAAAGTGTCGCACACAAAAAGGGAATGATTATAAAATAGCATTTTTATTTTTTTTTAACCATTATGTAGACATAGAGGTCGGTGGAAGCCAGAGGGCATTTGCCCCAGTTATAAGTAGCCTGTGCTGGATGTGATTTAGCTGATGCTAAATCCCATAGATGTTGCGATTGCATCTCGGGGAATTTGCTCCTCTTCTAGGAAATGCTCGATGTGAATCCCTCCGTGCTCAGCTCCAGCATTTGCAGACATGGATGTCGGCAGGATTTTGTTTGTTTGCTTGTTTTAAAGAAAGGCTTTTCAAGGGGCGTTGAGAAGAGCAGCTTTAATGGGTACACACAGCGAGAGGAGCACTCAGCCGAGCAGGCAAGCACACCCCAAACCGCAGCGTGCATTTTGTAACATCACCCGGGCAGGCTCAGAGGCTGTTTGTTTTCCCCCTTTGTCTTAAAACACATTTTGGCAGCCCTCAGTGGCCGATCTATCCCCTGGAGTGTGCAGCTCCCTGCCCAGGAGGAGCAGCAGCCGCCCTTACAAAGACCTCAGATGGTCTTTTAATTCAGCAGTGATTTAATTGCAGCTCTTGCTCCAGGACAGTTTCAAAGAAGACAGCTCAAGGGTCCCGACTACAAAGAGCTTCGGAGCGGGCATTTTGACAATAAACTATTCTCACCATTGTTCGGGCTCCCCCTTTCCAAAGGCAATGACTCAACTCCACCAGGACTGGCAGGGAGCCTCCAGCTTCTCAAAAACTGGGTAATGAGATTACAGGAGCAGCTCACAAGGCTTTCCCTAGTCACTGCAAGAGAAACCTCTGCGCTGTAAGAATTTCGTGTGCCTCTTTGGGGCCTTCTGATTAAGAACATCTCTTAAGGGATGTGTTGGAGACCAGTAGGAATCCTGAGGTATCTCAGGTGAAAGGCTACTGAGGGACAAAATAGGAATGCAAGAAGAACACGTACTATTTTAAACACCCCTTGGATAAGTTATTACTCTTCAGGTACCCAGTAATGATAAAAGAAAGGCAAAAAGTTTGTATTTTGCCATTTTATGGTGGGTCCACAAGCAGAGAAGAAATAACACACTGTAAGCTTGCTCTTAGCAAATATACAGACTGTAATATTAAAGAATGTGTTTGCTCCAAGCTGTTTAGAGTCAGAAACCATCTTCAGTGAGAAAATCTGTGTGCAGTATTTCATCCTGTAAAGACTTAGGATGTGCCTCCTCTCTGAGAGAAGAGGAGACTTCTTTGCAGCTTTCCTTCCTCCTTGCAGAGAAGATGGTCCAATAACGGGAAGTGGTCCTAGAGGGGCAACAAAATTTGCCTCTGCTCATGCAGTAGCAGCTAACGAGGGAGGAGAAGGAATGAGGGAGAAAGGTATGCAAACCTCTTGAGTCTAAAAGTAAAATTAAATTACTCTACTGACAAAGACCTCACGGATTGTCAAAGTGAAGGTTGCCACCCCTACATCAACGGTGCCAGCTCCCTTGAAGAGATCAGCCTTACAGCCCCTGTGTGTATTTATATGGAGATTTGGTAACTGCAGTTATACAACACAAACTTCAGGATTCATCTCCTTGACAGATTTATTTTAATTAAAAACAAACTGTTCAGGAAACACAATACACATTTCCCTCTACATTTCCCTCCATCTAGTTCCAGAAGAGCAATTCTATGGAGTACAAAGAGTCCTAGGCACCACACAGCATAGTAGACAATGTTTAAATCTCACACCCACCACTACAGCCTTAACTCCAGTAAAGCAAAGCAGGCATAAGTTCACATTAACAAAATATGTAATTGAGTTACAGGGGAACTCCCAAGGAAGCCTTAGAAATTAGCTTGAGTTTAAAAGTTAGAGAAGTAAAAAAGCAAGTACACAAATCAAAGTACACAGTTCTTCACAGTTACTCCAGAGGTGACGGGAATGGTGGTCGAAGAAAACCAGCTGCACAGAGCAGCCACTCACCAGGTGGAAAATGGCAAAATACCCAGTTTCAGCACCTGCAGGCTACACGAGGGGAGCACTACTCCACCAGGATCGTATCAACGCTTTCTTGGATGAGCTCCGACTCCAGTATACATTCATCCAACTGCTCTTGGGATAAGCCAGAGCTCTTCCCCATGCTCTCGCCGTCACAGTAGGGCCGAAACCTGGGGGTGGCGGGGCTCTCCAGGCGCTGGCAGCGCCCCAACTTGTGCTGCTTCCCCCGGTGCGTGTACATGTGCTCCAGCAGCTGGCTCTTCCGGAAAAAGGTGCGCCCGCAGACGGTGCAACTGATTTTCCTCTTCCTTGAGAAAGAAAAGTTACAGTTCAACTCCACCGGTTCGTGGTCCTTGGAGATGAGGGAGAGCTGGCCGATCTGCAGAGGCTCCAGGTCGCTGCAGCCCAGATGCTCCAGCTGATGCTCGTCCTCCTTGAGGAGGAAGGCCCCGAGCCGGTGCCCGTCCCCAGCCTCCCTGTCCTCGGCCAGAGGCTGCACCTCCCCCAGGTCGCTGCTCTCCAGGATGGAGGCCGGCACTCCGAACGGGAGCGAGCCCGAGACATGGGTGTGTAAGTGCTGCCGCAGCCCCCCCCGGGAGTCAAAACGCTCCCCGCAGTAGTGACACAAGTGCACCTTCAGGTTGGCCTTGGCAAAGATGGGGCTCGCTACCTCCGGAGAAGGAGGGGTGCAGCTCTGGGACACCACGGGCTCCGAGTCGCACCTCTCTTGTTTTATGGAGACCGAGAGCTTCGGGTGCTCTTCTGCTGGCTTGGCAAGAGCAGGGGGCTGAGCGGAGGGGCGAGCGACCTGCTGCTCCATGGAGCTGTCGTCCAGGCCGATGGCCAGAGAGAGCTGCAGCTGCGGGTGGTCGCCCTGGGCAGCAGACCTGCTGCCTGCCTTGGGCTGACTCTCCTTCGCTCCCAGGCGCTCCTTCGCCGCTTTGTGTGCGGTGGAGATCTGGATGCCATACAAGTTTGAGGACTGGACCAGCTCTGGGGAGAACACTTGGTTCATCTCGATGGCGATACGGGAGAGGTGGTCTGCATGGAGGAAGCGGATGCCCTCCTCCAGTCGGCTCTGGCAGACGGTCTGCTTTGGCCCTCTCCCCGTGTACATGATATGCAACAAGTAACTAAATATGTCAGGCTGGATGTCTGTAGGCTGAATCTTTATGCATTCGCTGGAAGGAGACAGATGATTAAATACACACAGGGCTCCAAATCACAAATCACAAATCAAATCATTACCTGCCCGTTCGCTGGTGCCGCGGTTTGCTGCCAGAGTGTGCGGCCGCTGCCCGCCTGCCGGTTCACCCACAGCAGGGCATGTGCCCCATCTGCACAGCAGAGTGCCCGGGCAGGCATTTGTCCCTTATCCCTATTTATTTTATCCCTGTTTATCCCTGTGGTTACCAAGCCCATGCGCACAACCACAGCCAGGGGCGGTGAAAGCAGACGGCCCCGGTCACCCTGTCACCTCGTTGGCGTGTGCCACTCCAACCATACCAGACAAAGAATATTTGTGTGTTTGAGTGAGAAATTCAGCTGCTGCTACTCTGTCATCTTTATGAGCTTTGCACATAAGTGTCAGTAAACAACATCTATTGGGAAGCAAGTTAATTATCTTCTCCCTTCCAGACAAAGGGCTATGTGTCCAACGGCCAGCGGCAACCTTGTAAAGGTGCTGGGGGCCATGACCCTCAGAAAGGAAGTGGAATGGAGAAGGGTTTAATCGATTAGAAGCAGCAAGTTCCAGGTCATAGGTGAGATAAGACTGTGGCACTGACGTTGTTATACCTGCAGAACCACTCCTGGCCCAGCCAGGTGAAGCATCTGAACAGCAGCTTGAAATAAATTGATGATCTCAGTTTTGGCCCTTATCTGCAAGAGTCTGAAGCGCAAAACTGCGATAAGGCGACAGCTTCTTGATTGCCACAAGCTGGTGGATCCTGCCAGAAGGGACAGTCCCACCCAGCAAGCCTGCCTACAAGCTAATGCAAAGTAATGGACATGCTGCATATGGGCAGGAGGCACCTGGATACCCCTAGATGGCAAATCTGGAGGTTTTCACTGCAAAATGACAGTGATACTTACATGTTTATCTTTTCTGGTCACATATATGTCTCATCTCCAACATGTGTGGGGCCTAACGTTGGTGTATGCTGACTACGAGGGTGGTTTTAAAGGACAGCACGTTCTAGACTGGTAATGGTTGGAGAGCCAAGGTGTGTGCTGTGTTAGGAAAACACTCTCCACAAGCTTTTTTTAGACTTCCAATACCTTTAGAAAGGGGAAAAAAGCAGAAATTTGAGCAGAGTGGTTAAAAGGTAGGAGGGAGAGCTGTGTGTTCTTACCTCGTCTGATGAATAAATATCATCTTAAAATAGTTTGAAAAAGCAGCGAGCACCGCTCTGTGGGCTTTGAAGTAAACATCTCCAATGGCAACCGTACAGTCACACAGGAAGCCGAACTCCCGCTGCATGTTCAGCTGCTGGAGGAGGAGGACGCTGTGGCCGGTCGTGTCCATGGCGTCCCTGAGAGCAAGAGAACAAGATGTTCACCTCCTGAAGAGATCACAGAGCTCCCGGAGGCTCAGATGTGGCTTTCTCACCACTGAAACGAGACGGGCACCCCGAGCACAGCCTCCCCCACCCTCCACACCGTTCCTGCACCCCGATTACTGAAGATCTCCTATTGATACCACGCCGGTAGCCAAAAACACATTCAATGAGCCCAAAACCTGTCCGGGACTTCTCCACGTGCCAGCTACAAGCTGTTCCTCCCACAAATGAACTGCGCTCCGCGGCGTACCGGCACTAACTTCAAACATCGCACCGCGCTTTGTCCCGCGGCGCTCGCCAGCGCTGCCGGGGCT
>NW_008612587.1:0-24727 GCF_000691845.1 Merops nubicus | reverse complement strand
CCCCCTTCCCTTTCACGTAACACACTGGTAACAACACTCTTCACCCAGCTATGCAGCCAGTCTTCAATACACCTCACGATCCGCTCATCCAGCCCATACCTCTCTACAAAGATCTTACAGGAGACAATGCTGAAATCTGTCAAGCTTGGCTTCCTCTTGGTGACTACCATGCTGACTACTGCTGGTCACTTTATCCTTCATGTGTCTGGAAATGGTCTCCAGGGTCACCTGCTTCATTGCTTTCCCAGGGAGCAAGGTGAAGTTGACCAGTTTGTAGTTCCCTGGGTCCTCTTACTGAAGACAGGAGTGACATTTGCTCTCCTCTAGTCTTTGTGCACTTCTTCCAAACACAATCAAGATTATCTACAGTGGCCTTGCAATGACATCTATCAGTTCCCTCAATACTTGTGGGTGTATCCCATCCAGGACTACGAATTCATGTACTTCTGCTTTGCTTAAATATTCCCTAACCCAAACCTCTTCTACTAAGGATATGACCCTCCTTGCTCTGGACTTTTTCTGGGGTCTCAAGTACTCAGGATTCCTGAAGGCCTGCAAAGACTGAAGCCCACATTTTTGCTAGTCTTCCTTTTGTCACCTACGTACTAAGAGAAGCTCCTTTTTGTTTTTGACATCCCGTGCCAGATTTAACTCCAGCTGGGCTTTAGCTCTCCTCATCTCATCCTTGCACACTAACACAGTGCCTCTGTACCCCTCCCAGCAACATACCTACCAAGTGCTGCCCTGAGACAGGCAAGAGAGCAGCCACACGAGTGAGGCAGCTAACAGCCTCTACTGTGCCTTCCAGTCCACATCTGCGTGCACAGTTTATATCAGGACAGCAAGTGAACAGATTTAGTTAACAACTGCACAAAGTATAAGTCATTCTTCAGATTAATTCTCTTTTCAGAGACACACATGTACTTGGGCTAGAGTCACTTTGCAGGTGGAAGACACAGAAAAACGAACAAGGCAGAGAGAGAGGTTCCAACTATTTGAGCCAACACCACCACTGAAAAGTTACTTGACACACTGTCTGTGAGATGCAGCTAGTCACACAACAAAATACCTCAATATAACAAAACACCTTTTTTTTTTAGAAAAGGTGAAACCTTGATGCATGAACACCAAGCTGTACATGGCTCAGGCTTTTCAAATAGACGTGGACATGTAGTTCTACAGGTTGTTAGGAAATAACTATTCAGTTCTGTGGTGTAGAAAAGCACACATATACAAGTTTCAGAAATTCTGTTGTGAACACTAAGCTAGATACGTATCTGTTTCTTAAATTGCAAAAATTGTCTTATGACACGTCAAAACTTTACAAAAAATAACCTCAGCAGACTGAAGATTTATACCCCCAAGTATTTTTTTTTTTTGGTAAAATGCTTGAGTTCATGCAAACATAAAAAATAATTTTACATCTTGAATTAAAATACTAACAAATTGCTTACTGTTGGAATTGCAGTTGTGCAGCTAACTCTTCGAAGCCGCCTCTGCATCAGATCATGCTCCATACCATTGACTTCAGCTTTTAGGCGTTCAAGCTCTTCTTTCTCCAGCTTCAGTTCCTTTGCTAATCTCTCCATCCTTGCCCGTTGATGTAACAGCAAGGCTAAGGTTTTACATGGAAAAAGTAGTTACAACATAGGAAAATCCGGGAAAAATGAATTCTTAACTTATGCATAAGATTCATGAGTGACCTTTCTGGAAAGAAAAAGTGATCATAAACATGCAGCCAAATATCAGTGTGAAGATGCTTTCATGCCAAATGAACTACAATTTAGAACAAAGTTCTTTCAGAATAAAAACACATTTGAGACAGTAACTTGAAGTTGATATTACCATTTTGGCCAAAGCTTCTTTTTTTGCATTTGGTCTTTCTCATCTCAAAAATACAAAGGCACCTGTACAAGGAGACAGCTTCTCAGGATGAAACAGCAACCTACTTATAGTAATACTGTACTGACAAAAAAAAAAAAATAAAATTGCCAGAGGTAAGATCAGAAGGTAACACACACTTCCTATCTGCTGCTCAACAGCAGCTGACACAACAACCTCCAGACATTAGCCCTGAATTTTCTTTTCTGATATTACAGATTATGCTATAACAACTTTAAGTAGTCTTAGCTCTTCAGAGAGTATTGTAATTCTCTATAGCGTTAAGTTCCCCAGTGCTCAAAGACAAAACTACAGAACTTCAATAAAACCAATTAGAACATCCAGAATACAAAAAGTGGGGGCAGCTCAGGTGCTTCAGAGTCTTTATTCCAAAATAGAGCTGATTCACTGTCCTCTAACCTCTTTCCTGTTAATCATTCTCTCATATTTCTGTCATGGTACTGAAACTTATGGCTCTCAGTCACAAGCTGATGTGGGGCTCCCAGAGCAGCCAAAGAAGGAATCCTGACTAGCTAGAGAGGAGTACTTGCTTTCTGCAGGAAGCACATCTCTCAGTATTTCATCACAATACCAAACAGGCCAGGTTAATCAGTGCGATGCTTCGTGCTTCCTGATCTGGCTGTTCTGACCTGATTAGAGTCTACTAGGACTGAGAAGAACAAGAGAAATCTGCTGTGGGTATCCACACAAGCACGCTGCTCACGCAACAATGTTCCAACAACGCATTCACATGCACAAAGACAACGTAGAATCTGCAAAATGCTGTTTCATACAAAGCACCAGCCAGCATCTGCCTTTTCCTTCACCTCTATCCAATGCAGGCAAAGAAAAATCCCACAGTATCTCTAGAATATTTGCATACTAGCTAAAAAAAAGGTCAGAAAAATAAGCAACAGTATGACAAGCTTCCTGGAAGAGGACATAAAACCAAAACCACACCAGTCAGGAGCATAAAGATAACAGTGTTTTTTTATCAGATGTCACTATTCTGTGAAAAAATTAGCACTATACTTTGGATTTTGTATGGACCCACCAATTCACAGGTAAACAATAAATACTGAAAATCCTATGCAAGAATAACATCAGATATTTTTATAATACAGGCACTAGTGTTACTGAACTAGAGTACTACTGAACTAGAGTACTACTGAACTAGAGTACTACTGAACTGTTCTTTGTTTTCTGAAGTAGTTTAACTCATCCAAGTATAGTTTAAGAGATCACTTTTCTTTTAAAGTAGATACTAGGCTGTATGATTTTCCATTATTAGTATCAAAACTTGTTTTTATATGACTCCTTCAACTTAACATCCGATATGACTACATTACATAGCTTTACATTATACTCTAGTACAACTCATCAAATATGACTCACACTACAAAGAAACAGTGGAAGTACAGACACTATAATGGATTTTTGGTAACACTTCACAATGGTTCGTATTCAAAAGAAAATTATGTAGGCTCGTTCCCTATATTCATGTGTTAAATATACTCTTCTGTAGGACTCCTTTGGGATACTACCAAATATACTGTTTATTCTTCTACAATTTATTTTTATCAAGAGTTCAGAGTTCAGTAATGCCAAAGGCTATAATGAAGTCCCAGCTGTGGTAGGTATTGCCACAAAAAAAGATGCCCCAAAAAGCACATACTAGCTAGCTTCATTCGGTTTGTTTTCCAAATACACAAATCTTACTAGTCAAAGATACAAAGATTTCTACATTTCGGAACACGTTTTTCTCAGTTATGTGAAAGCTACTTACAGTTTTCTTGAGTAACTGACAATGTTAAATGGCGCTGCAATAGCAACACGAGCACACAAAGCACGTTGCCTATGAGTTACAGACCTACTAGTGCTCATCCTAAGTAACATTTCTAATTGGGTATACCAGGTACAGCATAGCTCTTTGTTGATGCACTAGAATCCATCAAAAGACACAAAGCAAAATAAGAAAACAAGAACGAACTACAGAGCAGCATTATAACCATTACTTCAGCTTTCTGAAGAGAAAGGAAGGCTGGAAGGAGCAATGAAGGAACAGCCTCTTTTCCAAATGCAAACCCAGAAACAAAGCACATTCTTTAAACAATTGCTGCTGATCTTCATTCCATCATTACCCCAAATGACTGGTTTGAACACTTGCAGACTGATTCATTTGTTCTATTTTAAAAGTTTCAAATCTATGAAGCAGATTACTCTCAGAACAGCAATTTTCCTCTAAAGATTAGATTTCACCATTTAGCAAAAATCCCACAAAAATAATTACTTAATTCTTAATTTACATGTGGCAATAAAACTACATTCTAGCCCTATGCAGCAGAATGTACATTGTCTGCCAATCTCTTTCCTCTCTTTGAAGACTGTGAAGGAAGTAAACTTTTGATTAAGTTCTTTAAAATAATTATTTTAATACCTTTCAAAATAAAAATATGATTTGACACCTGAAGTAATTTTAGCTATAATCCCACCTCACTCTCCTCTTTCACTTAATACACTTCAATGTAAACAGAAAACCTGGTGTTCCAATTCCCCACTGAAGTAGTGCTTCAGCTTTTATGAAGTACCCAAGTACAGAAAAAATACAAAAAATATTAAAATGTACATGCAAATTTATGACAGTTCTTCAACACAGGGTTTACAAAGCAGATGCAGTATATAAGCAAATTGCTTACTCTTGTTAGCTGCAATTCTTTTTTTTTTTTTTTTTTCCAGAAATTCAGCTAACATCAGAAGCATTGCAACTTTAAGAACCTCAGAATTTCTTTATGGCTTAGATCGAAATTTGGCACTTAAAAAATAAAAGCAGAACAATCTCTCTCACTAGATGATTTTTGGTGAAATTTGTTATTCTTTGTACAAGTTCAAAAATTCTCACTTAGCAAGCAGCAACATCAAGGCAAAAATGCCTTTTGCAGTAATACAATTTGCAGGGTGAAACATTTACCTTGAGTGTAAGCATAGTCGTCTGATCCAGAACTAGAACTTCTCTGATACTTATGGCTTCCTTTTTCTCCTCCAGATCCTGGGATTACAGAAATAGGCTGAATAGGTTCTGGTGCTGCAGAACGCTCTTCTTGGTCCACTAAATTTAAAAGATTCTCAGTCGGTGCTCGACCTACTGTGATTTTAAAAATGGTTGGGTTTGGCTGAGATACCATTACCCGCGGAGACTGCGTTGGTGCACCTGTAGGTCCAGTTGGTTGAGTGTAGGTAATATACACTGGATTAACACTAAATGGAGGTTTGGGTTGACCCGACATACCTCTTGATGGAGAGCTTGAAGGAGGAGTAGTGGTGGTATACAGCGGGTGCTGGTTTCGTTGAGATGGTTGATTACTTATTGGTGAAGGACTTCTGTTCATTGCAGTCCCAGGTCTTTGTGGTGGCTCAACTGTAATTTCTATTTTATTCATGGAACCTTTGGATAAACTAGGTCCAGCAAAAGGAGGAAGATACGACACAGAGTGGCCGCCTTGTTTTTGAAAAGTCTGGGATGCTTGCTGATATGGATGGGGTGGGACAGTTGAAGGACTAGGAGGCATGAAAACATGTGAACTCTGATGACTCAACTGAGGAGGCTGAACCTGGTGCTGAGGAGAGCCAAAGGGAGAGGGACACTGGGATGCCGGTGGTGATCGAAAAGCTGACTGAGGGATCTGGGGTTGTTTAGGAGAATACTGAGAAGGTTGGTAGTTCTGTTGATGGGGATACAAAGGTAGAGGACGGGGAGTATAATGTGGAACTGGGCCCTGTGGCGACGAATGCCACTGTGTATTCTGAGGAGTCTGTCGTCCTGAAGAACTTTGAGATGTTTGTCTTATATAAATAGACCCGGGAGTCCCATAAAGATTGCTTGGAATCTGTGGAAGAATTTGTAGAGCTCTGGGTACACTCTGTCCAGAGGGGAGGTTTTGTGATACTGTAACAGTAATGGGATTTGTACTGTACCGAGGTATGTGCATATACGTGGGAGGAGGGCCTTGCATAGCAGACGTGTTCATTCCCGGTTGTATGGAAGATGGCTGTGGAGGTGGCTGTGGAGGAGGAGTAGCTGCATTTCTATTCTGGTCATTCATGAAAAATGGATTGTAACTAGGAGAAGCTGCCACGACAGCGGGAGCAGAATGTGGTTCTTGAACTAAGCATATCAGCTGTTTACCTGCTGTGCGCTGTGGATCAATGTGTCCATCGCTTGAACTGTGTACCAGTGTACGACCACCATTAAGTTGAGCTCCATCCCCTGCGTGATAGCTGGTATGAGGATGAATACCCAGATTAATGTGCAAAAGGCTATTTCTATTCATTCTGGTGTCATCGGGGCTATGGTACTCCATGTATAAGTATTTGTTGCTCTCCTGTGCAAGGGCTCGACAACAGGCATCCAGGTTGTTGTTGTTCTACGAGTAAGAATGGACACTTATTATCATCAAATATCAGAAGAAAAAGACACTGCTCAACATCCAACAAGCATTCAACCAAAGCTGCAGTCAAGCCTAGCCTGAACGCAGTCAGGGATGATGTTTCACAGACACAGATTTTGGAACGAAGGCTATACCTGCTAAGTCAGAGTATGCAAGGCGTACGCAGCTCACGCTGCAGCTAGCAAAACGCTACAGTAACGCTAAAAAAATCTGCTCCAGTTTTGGGGAAAGCCATGGTTAGAACTCTTAGCATCTTCTGCAAAGAATGACTGCGTGTGTACAATTAACTACGATCAACATAAATCAAATCAAACTAGGTCAAAATTACAAATGCTGGAAAGTCAAAAAAAAATGCAGATGACATTTAACGTTTACCTGAGTGTTTACTATTTTCACCTTTACTTTACTGTTTATCTGATTATTGCACTTTACCTGGAAGTTTAAAAGCCAAACATTTTAAACCAGCTTCTCTTTGTAGAAAAGAATTTGGCGCATTAACAATTAAGTCAGAATAAGTATTGCTTGAAAAAGTACTGGCAATTCCACAAAGCATTTGCCAATTCTGACATTATTTCAATTGCTTTTAAGAATTCTGGGCTCAAGGAAAACAAAAAAAGTTTATTCACACATCAGCAAGGAAAACAAATAACCCCTGTAAATGTTTGATTTGTTCTGTGGTTCCAACAGCTGAAACTACACAGACAATTAATTATGAATCAAACCTTAAGTATAATGGGGAATTCCCTTTCCCTTTTCTTCTCCACTCTTTTTAGCTTAATCTAGTCTTCTTAAAAGAATGACATAAAAAATAGCTCTTTCAGAAAAGTAAAATCCCTAGAAGGGATTCCTGATTGTGGATTTTTCTTTTTTCTCCACAGTTTCTCACACGACAGCCTGTATCACGTATGGTTCAATTTTTAATTTAAACAGTAGTTTTTAAAAAAAATTCACTTTACGTTCAGCTACCTCTGGCCTCAGCACCTTAACTTTGTTCTGTGTGACCCAAGGCCAGTAGCTCCTGTAACATAGAGCAACACCTGCCAGAAGTAGCATGCCCATACTTACATATGAGTGCACACACTCCCACCTTCTGTAGGGTGTTAAAATTATCAGTCAAAGGAATATACATCAATAATGGTTTCACTTCTATTCAAAACACTATCACTACATAAATTTTGTATACATATTAATACTCACATGGCCTTGCAATACAATTTTCAACAGCCTATTCATTTGTTGAAAAGTCACAGGCACGTTTCTAAAGTACTGATATACCTTGTTAGTCTCAGTACTGAAGTGAAGATGACTTTCCCAAAATTTCAGATGATTTTACTGTCAGATGAACACACCCAGTCCACATCTTCTCAGACAAAGACTTAGAATTGAACATGACAGAAAACAGAACAGTCTAGCACTTAGTTACGTGTCTCTCGCTCCACAGATACTCCTCCCCAACTACTTTCCCCGCATGCCAAACTCGCCTTCTAGACCTCAGTGGTCAATGGGAATAACCAGAAATATCACAGCAAAATTTAAGACCAGAACATGTGGCTAACAGACCTTGTAATAATAACCAGTACTACAGTGCCAAGGCAGCAGTCTCAAAAGAGTTCACCACTACCATCAGCCACTTGTCATCTAAACAGGACTTCACGGAGTCCTCATCTTCCTGAGGTCACTTCATCAGGGTGGAGGCAGAGAGAATGTAGATACAACACGCCAAAAATTATTTCCTCAGGGTATGGAACCTATTTGCCATTTCAAAGGACCCTCAGTTTTTGATGGGTCCAAAATTCACACTGGTGAGCATGTATTGCAAAAGCTTAATGGAAACCAGCTCACGTATCCTAAATATAAATTGAGTTTGGAAACAAACTCTATATTTAAAAAAATGTCATATATTTATTCTAGATTTAGAAGACCATGCGCTTCTGCAGCATTAGGGGTTCTTTAATTTTATTAAAAATATCTGTGTCTTAAACACAGTTTATCAAAAGGAGCACGTACTTAACAGTACAGAAGAGGTGAGTGCCAGGACAGGCAAAGCTGCACACTGCAGGGCTTCACTCTCTTTGCATTGTCTGAGGGCAACAAGTTTGTATTTGTATGGTTTAGAAGAGCCACAAGGCAAATATCACCGCTGCTCATAAGGAAAGCTGCTCTTCTGCCAGGGACAAGCTGGATGCAAATCCAGCTTCACTACTTTCATATGCAGCAGGTTATCACATTAGGTTCTACCTTAGCCACAGCCACACAAGGCCAAGCCAGATCTTATACATTTCTATTCCACATTCCTGTGTCCTCCCACTAATAGAAGGTATTCCAGATGACTACAATTTTGAAAAATTATTCTCTGTGGTCACTTCTTATCACTTCTACTTTGTGATTTTTAGATGAAGGCAGAAGGAAGAAATGGAAAAATACCACACAAACAAAACCCAACCTGAAGAACTGACACCTGACTTGGAAGAGAAGTAAAAAATAAAACCTTGGACAGCTGTTGCAAAAAGATGCCCAGAAGACAGAAACCCTACATTCCCAGCTAAAGCCAGTTCCTTATCTTGGAAGAGTAAGTCATTGTTTGCTAGAACCTCCTCCAGCATACATATGCTTATGTAGTCATCATCGATAATCATCCCATTAGCTATTTTCCTCATTCCCTGTATGCATACAGTCACAGACAAGTAAGAACAGTCAGCTGAAAAACCTCCACAAACAGAAGTAAAGAGTGGTAAAATCTTTGTACATAAAAGACAGGACAAAAGTAGTGGAGTCTTCTACCCTTTTCAAAATAAAACTAAAGGAATGAAAATCTATGCTCCGTAAAAAGTTTTCATGATACAAAAAATAAAATATGCAGACTCTTAAAAACTCTTTACCATACCTGAAGCATGCACTGAGATACCACTCCTTCAGGTATCTCAGGGAAGCGTTGTCGGAGATCATGGAGTACCTGCATGTCGAGCTGCTGACTGCCCTGCGCCATGCCAGATTGATGATGTTCCAGATTACCAAAAAACGGAAGTCAACAGGCCTTCCAATGATTATGGTCTTCTGAGGCTTCTGGCATTTTCTGTAAGAAAGAAAACACCATCCATTATCTTTTAAGCCATCAAAACAACTTTTCCTCCTTCCCCAGATGAATATGTAAAAGAATCATTATACTGTCTTTTCAGATCTAGCTACCAAGACAGACAATGGTTTAAGCAGAGAGGTAGGAATCACCAGGTCTCAAATCCTAAATTAAAACACGTAACACATCACAGGTATGTCTACATGACATGTCATTGAGACATGCTACTTTAGGTCTTTACACAGTCCTGTTGTGCTACCGGGTAGGTATCAACTTACATTAATCTGACCTGCATAAAATGGATCTGTTACATATTTACTCCCAGTGAAATTCTGAACAGTTTGTAGAAAAGTCCAAAGCTACCACAAAGCATGCATATTTTTGTTATTTACAACATGCTAGAAATAAGAGACTGGAAAACTGAGTAGCACAATTATCCAAAACCACTACTCTAGTAATAGGGCTTAAACTCTTTCCTCTTTACATCACTACAAATTCAAGAAGTTAAAGGCAATTTTTGTGAAACACGAGTTAAACAGAATTCAAAGAGTCCATTTTAGGCTTATGATAAGCATCTATTTGCAGTTTTTGTCAAGCACCTCTTACACTCATGCTAACATTTTTAGTGACAAAAGCCCCTCCTTCCACTTCAGGATTCTTGTATTTCAGAGTGAAAAGATTCTGTCTAAACTTCAATACCCAAGAACTCTTAAAAGGCAAATACAGTCTGAGTCAACAAATGCTCTTCTTGCTTCTGGCTCACCATCACAGCAGTAATCAAAAGGCAGCTGAAGTCTAGTAAAGATTCACACAGGCTTTGCATAAAGGTGGTGCATGACGTGACCCCTGTAACAAATCTATTATTGCTAAGCTTCAAAAGCCTTTCCATCACTACTGCTCAGGTGAATTCTTAACTGCAGAGAACATAGTGCTGCTTTCAAAAACAAGAAATGTAAATCGGATATCAGCAGAGTTGGTGTTCAAGTAATTTATTAGCTACTCAAAGTCCCAAGTTTAAATCATGCTTATCTCAACCCTGGTGCAATTGTGGGTGGCACATAGTATAGGTATTCAAGTCAGCTTCTCACTTGCAAGCTCTACCAGCAGCCAACCAGAGCACAACAGATCCGCTTGCCTTTATGTGCCAAAAACTTCAACAGTAGCTTTCCCAAGTAAAGTCTCTTAGCTTTCACAGGCAAGAAAATAGAACACATCTTCAAGGTAATATAAAATGTCCAATTTAAGGTAAAAAAAAAGCTTTGGTGGTTTGGGGATTTTTAAAAATTATTATTTTGAATATTTAATAACTGTGCCTTTCTTTTTTCATCTCTCTCTCAACAGTACTTCCTTTCTCTGAAAAGGGGCAAACCAATGACACAAAACCAGAAGTCAAGCCCGCTCTGCTATCCGGCCGTTTCGTATGTGGTCAGCTCTTAATGAATGACACTAGCATCCATTAAATAACACATATGTTTACAGGAAGGGCTGTTCTCTGTCATCTCTGATACATCCTACTATCCAGCATTACATCTGTCACATCACACTCTTTATCCAGATAAATGAGACAAGTCTGAAGAACAGCAAGATACATGAATTATCCTGCTGTGATTTAAGAAATACTGCAATAAATGTACACTGTATGATCACAATGCAGCTCTGTCAGCTGCAGTAATGCTGCAGACTCCATTTATTTTAAAAGGAAACAAGTTTTCACTGACTACAAAAGTCATCTGAAACTTCGTATCTACTCTCCCAGTAGGGGATCTTTGATAAAACTTATTTTTATAATTCACAAACATCATACTCTGAAGGACAGACCACCACAAGAATCCTCAAGGAAAACCTGACAGCAATCAAGCTCTATGTGTTTCTAGACAACTCGCCTTTTCCCAGGAGGTAGGGATAAAGTGCAGTTAATAGTAACCAGAATAAATTGCAGTTAAACCCCTTGTGGAATATCAATGACAGTACCTGAAAATCTGAAATAAAAGATAGTAAGTTTAAGAATTTAATTTGCATAATAAAAAGCCTTTGCATCACTTCCTCTTCAAATGCAAACTCAAACGTAATATGGGTGAGCAGACTGGAGAGCCATCAACACCACTTTATAAAAATCTAAATAATTTCTTTGATGGTTTTCTAAGACTTCCCAAATATGCATGGTGACTAGAGGTGTTTACCACAGGGTTCTCTTCTAAATACTAGTAATGGATAACACAAACTTCTATTCTCATTTTGAAGAGCTGAAGCTTCTAGCCTTTAGAGTAACAGACAGCCTTGAAACCTGAAATAATTGTCATGAGAAGCATGAACATACAATCATTCAGAACTCCTTGGCTTCCATTGCTACGTTACACGGCTACAGTACTGTGGAAATTTGTTATTTTTCAGCCAGTACCACAAAATTCACTACTGCCATATCTAGGAGCCCTGCATGTTCTTCTGCCTGTTCTTCTTGACTTGCCTACAACCAACTGCACATTTTCCACTCTGAGCAGGCACAGACTGGCTGGAATACAACACTTACTTCCCATGGTGCTCCACAGCACCAGGCAGGTGGAGAAGCAAATTGCTGAGAGAGCAAAGGGCTTACAGCACAGACTACAGAGCTAAGATGCTTAGACAACAAGAACTCCTGCTGAGCCACAAGAGACCAGGAAAGCAATCCTTCAAAGCTTCTTTCTTTCACAGCACGCAGAAGCTGAGGGACGTGTGGAGGTGCACTATACTACAAGCCTTAAAATTATTGACAGTTCACAGAGCTGAACACATTGAAAAACAACCCAGAGTCACAATGAAAGCCAGATGCTTCATCTGTGCCTTTCAAAAGTTAAGGTTACCCAAACCTTAGCTGAAAAGTATTTCACAAGGATGGAATTCACATTACCACATACATGGCAGTTCTAATGGCAAAACCAAAAGGTATTGTTGCAAAATTGGTCCCGCTGTGTTAACACACAGAGGTGACCTTGGCAGCCACTAGTGAATCTTGTGGATTATGCAAAGCATGACTCAAGTCCTAAAGAAGTACACTAATCAGTTTTTCACACCTTTTGCATGCTCAAATTATATATATAGGAAAACAGTATTTCAAATTTAATCGTCTTTCCTTAAGCCATTCGTGTACCTTGCAAGTTAAGAAAATGGTAACAGTTCCATCAATCAACTGATGCCTCTTTTCTGAAAGAAAAAGTGGAATTACTAGTGTCTTGATACTCTCTCCACAGATGTGTTCAAATATATAGAGAAGGAAATCTATTTCACCGTTTATTTCTGAAGTACTGCATCACCTAAAATAAAGGTACATGAATCATCAATAATGAGATCCAATTGAAAAATAAATTAGGTCAATACATACTATCTGTAAGCTTATAAATTATGTATCGATGTGTGCTTACGCAATAACAGCGTATACAGCAACTAAAATAATTCCTGAATGAACTTCCAGAAGAGAAAACTTTTTCTCAGACCTCATCAATTTAAAGTTAATTGTTAAGAGTTTTACAAAAACAGTTGGGCTTTGAAGGCTAAGAGGAAAAATCACAGGACAAAACACAATAAAACACAAACCAATTTATGAAAGCAACACCACAAAGGCATCCTGCTTCTGTATTTTTTATATAAACTCTTTCATCTTAAAAGACTAGTTACATACTAGATGACAAGAGTATGAAAAAGCACAAATGTATTTAAGTGCAGCAGCCAGGTAAAGAACCTCTGAATACTACAGAAATACAGTTTTTAAATTTCATTATCCTGACTTCTAATCAAATGCATGCTGATGCCTACAGACAGAAAGTGGATTTATTGAAAGGCATTCACATTAATTCAACCCAATATTTGTAAATATTTTTTTTTCTTCCTTGTTCACCTTTGTTTGGATCAAAGCATGGAAGATAAAATTTTGGCCTCTAGATTCATAAATGCAGCAGAATTTTTTTTACTTAAGCACTCATAAGACAATGCCTTCTAACACTTGCACTGGACTGACAGGCTTTTGGCCAAAAGGTAGAAAAGGATTCAGGGAAAGCTGGCAAAGCTGGATGCTCTATTCTGTCCAAACATCTCAGGAACTGGAGTATGAAGATACCATGAAATTTAGGTGGACAAAACAGTAAAACAGTATCAACTTCTTAATGATGGAATCTTCAGAAGAGAAAGAACAAAATTAATATGAACACAAATCAGTAAGCTGAAAGAAACATATATAACATCTTCACTGAGCAAAAGTGACTTTGACTTCAGAGACACAAACTCATTTGTGGTAAACATGAAGTAGCAAATCCAATAAACAGTTACACAATCCAAACTCATGACAGTAATTCCTAATTGTTATCTACTTATATATCATTTGCCAATACCAACAACTCACTCCTGTTTATACTAGCTACTGGTATCCAAACATAAAACTTCTGAACCAGTTATCTGCGATACCGGTGCTACTGAGAACTTCATTCCCTTTCTGAGCCAAACCGAAGAGCAACAACAGTCTGAATACCCTCCCTGAACAGAAACTTTCCTTATTCCTCTGGTAGTGAATAGGGGGAGGAACTGTGAAGAATGAGGACAGGAACTGTAGAAGCAGAAAAAGATGAAAATCTAAAATTCAGTTTCATTAGTCTAGATCAGTTCAGAATCTTACTTTCACCAAAAATGGCCAGGTAAGTAAAAATGAGATCAAGTCCAAAAGAAAAATACTATATTTTTTACATGGAAGAACAATAATAAAAGCTTACTACTATTGACATTTCTAAAACATGCCATTTTGTTTTCAAAGCCATGCTAGACTAACTGGCAGCACAGCACGAGTTCCAAATCCGAGTGACAACTAAAATCTTTTTTTTTCTAAATTTATTTATTAAATGGAAAGAAGTTATGAGTGCACCTTATGAATCATATTCCTTCTTGAGGTAATTTCAATTCAGGAGACGTTTCTCTCAGTTTGGTCATGTCAGCTACAGTTCTTGAAATTATTTTTCAGTTTTGTAATCACATTCTTCCTACTTATTTTCCTACTACTTATTTTGCTGAAGTTGGTCTCAGGAATAAGCTATTCCATCTTTCAAGGAAAAAATAAAAATCTGCTCTTCTCTGAAAATGCTTTTAGAAGAACATAGATCATTCATGCTTGAAGCACAAAAAGATAGCATTACTAGACTTGCTCTACAAAGTATTATTACTAAAGTATACAGCAAACTGAGTACAGAGAGCACACAGCATGTTAAGAAAAGTTTTATATAGATGATAATTTTTAAACTATATAATGGAAAAAAAATATTTGGTTTATAATATATATTAGGATTTTCATGTTTCATGACTACTTACTTCTAGATTCCTAAATTCAAGGTGTCTTACATCATGGAAATAATCTTCCCCAAAAAGTAATCTAGATACTGAACTACAGTGTTCTCCTTTACCAGGCACAGTGCATAACAGATTCACCAAATAACCTATTATTTTCCCAAATGTGAAAGTGATTTCATTGTACTACTCTAACACAAACGAAGATTTAAGCTGCATTTAGAAGATTATCTTACTTTCTAGAAGTATATTTATTAAAACCTATGGCCCAAGAAAGATGGTGAAAACCTTTCACCTCTCACACAAGTAAAATAACACCTTTTCCAGCTTTAGCACTCAAAACTCAGAAACTAGTCTAAGGCATTTATCTGGGAATAAAAAGATCTTGGGGAAGTTAAATCCCTGGAAACTGTCTTACTGGAAAAGGATTTTGAAGTTTTTATTTACATATAGACAAAAATAAATTGAAAACTGTTCAGTGAATTACACACTTGTTACAGTTTCTTGAATGAAATTCCCCTATAAGCTTAGGACTGCTTAGGGGTTAGGTGTCAACTTAGCTTCTAGAATAGATACGGAGAAACATCCACCACCTCCAAGGTCATCTAGAGATTTGGCTACAGTCCTCCAAGGATGCCCAGATTTACTGCATGTCAGGCAGAATGAAAAAGCAGCAAGACCAGTTATAGTGAATTACATCTCATACACAACTGAGCAGCTTCCTCTACTTTTCTTCCTACTCCAGTCAACTCAGCTGAACTAACTCAACCTGCAAGAACAATTAAAAGACCAAATAAACAGCTTTTTACTAGTTTAATAAGCTTTCCTCACACCATGTATGGCTCGCTGAATATCACACCACTGTGCAAAGGAAGAAGAAAGGGGAAAAGGGATACAGGACCAGGAAAAACACCTTCCTCTTTTCAGCACAAGTAAGCAAACTGATCAGTTAAAGCCATAACAAAAATGCACCTGCACCTGAGGCAGACTTAGAACAGAAGAACCAAAGCTGTTCTTGCATGAACAGCACTAAATTAGGACGGCGATTTTGCCAAGTACTGCCAATACTGTAGCTACACAACATGGTTGTGGCACTGCAAGAAAGCTGATGGTCACCCAAGCTCAGACGTATCACCACCAGCAAGAGGCCAGAACTCAAACCATACTTCTAACTCCATGTCACTTCCCCACGGTCCATGCAACACTGTTCCCTACAAAAATTCTTTCTGCAAACTATGATGGGCCAACTGATTATAGGCAGCCAGCTCTTTATCACTGATATGATTATAGCTTCTACATCTCCGCTGATGCATTGGTTACATGCCTCCAAACGCCAGAACGCTCCACAGACCGCGTGCCAATAGTAAAACATGAGAAGACAGGAAGGGAATTAGCTCAGCTGACAGATTTAGAAAGCACATTATTAGACAAGACATTAATATCTGTAGGTTTTTAGCTAACACTGGTTTTACCAAATAAATATGATTTCAAACAAAGTTTACATTACTACACGATCACATCCTAATTCCACTCCTGTATTTCAACACTCAAGCAGATGTTAAGGTGTGTAATGACTGTGGAGCTTCCTGCAACGACCGCAAACACACAGTAGAAAAGCTGGCAACATTTTTGTAAATAAGCTTGTATGAAACCATGAAATATGAAGATGAACATTCAAACTGGGCTGCTTCACACAAAGGATTAACTAAGCAAAAACGTGTTTTCAATAACCCATCCCACACATACCTACTACTTAATAGGCATCTGCACCCAATTATAGCCTTGTAAACATGCCTGGCATGTGACCTGGCTACAGATACAATCACGTAATCGCACCTCTAATCCTTGAGCAGCCTCTGGAACCACTGTTGGCTTAAATTCAGAGGTGCCTGTAGCAGAATATTAAACTGACTGTAAGTGGTTTGAAGTTATCACACTATATTGGTACTGTGAATAATAAGGAGAATTTTGTCCACTAACTATCCATCTATTTAACCATTCAAATAAAGAAAAACAATTAACTCATCTCACAAATGTCAGGACACACATCAATCCAGCCAAGACTTTGGATTGCTCTTGCAGCCAAGAAAGGCAAATACTTTTACTGTAATGTGACACCGTTGTAGAGATTTGCTTGCTGGAGGATCTTAAAATCTCAGGGAAAAAATAAAGAAACTAAACTATTATAAGGATGTTGAGAAAGCAGTTTTTCCTCACAACCATCTTCAGCCATACACTCTGTTTAACCCAAAGATTACTTTTCCTTGCAACAGTCCGGATAAAATAATTTTTAGGATTACATATAGCTAAGAACAACTCTCCCACCTCACAGAGATCACAAGGATCATTTGTTACAGAAGCTTTTTTACTTAAAAGGTGATACGCCCCACAGCTTTGGAACTGTATTGCTCCACAGAGCAAGAAAGACACACACAATAGAATTTGAAGATATTTTGTCAGTTCATACAGACATATTAAGTTCAACAAAGCAAAAGAAAAGCAGCATTTCAAGTTGAGCTCTGTATGCTGCTGTCACTGCTCTAAAGAACTAGCTAACGTCACTGAAAACACAACTTCACCATTTGGCAAGCTGTCTTACAATGAACATTCATTCACTTGTCTGAAACCCATGCAGAACAGATTATAAACAGATTCATAAAGCTCCTGGATTGTAGGAAAGATATGTGAATATGTTTACCACAATGAACAGGTATACAGCAAAATAAAAATAAAGCTGACAAGCTATCATGGCTGACCAGTTGATATCTTATGGTAAAGTTACACAAGCTCATCTGACAATCCTTGGTTCACTATCCCTGTCCATTTAGACAGATGTGTTATTTGAGGGCCTAAAACAGCTCAGAGTAATGAAACAGAATGTAATTCATTAAAGCTAGCGTGGTGAGAATACTGTTGTTTCACATTAACAAAACGGGAATGTAAAGCAAACAAGATATTCCTTCCCTTTTTTTGTGTGTGTTTTTTTATTGTTGTGGTTTGTTTTTTTGTTGTTTGTTTGTTTGGTTTTTTTAAGTTTACATTAGCTTAAACTTAAGCAACGATCAGTTTTATCTCAGAGGCCACATCAGATACCAGAAAATACTTCACTAGGAATTTGTGTTTCTATCATACCAAGGAGCAACTAGAAGCAGCTCTTGCTATGCACCAAAGTTAGAAGGCAAGTTTTCAAGGCCATGAGATAGATCAGGAATAATGGTACTATACAAGTACTAATTTCCAGAAGAGTTCTGGAGAATAACATGCAACTAAAAGTTATTAAAAGAAAAGTTTGTATGGCACAAAGACATTCCTGAGATTATTACAAGTATCATACTAGTACCAAAAGCTATGAGGATAATGAACTAGCTTTCTTACCTGTACATGAGATCTAAGATTGACTGTAACCCATCTGGATGTGCTCCTGTGTGACCTGCCCTAGACTAGATGTTCCTGCTCTGGCAGGGGGGTTGGACTCCATGATCTCTGGAGGTCCCTTCCAACCCCTAACATTCTGTGATTCTGTGATACAGGCTGTGGCTGGACAAAACTCTAAGCGTTGGCCCTTCTAAAAGCAGTTTTATAATTATGTGAATTTTTTTTTTTTTGCCATTATATCCTACTTTGGGAATCAAAACAAGCCAGAAAAGAAGAAAAAAGAAAAATGAGTTTACACTACAAAGCATGGGAAAAGCACTGAAAATCCATGGATCACAAACACCAGCATTATTTTTTGTTTTAAAGTCAATTCAGCTATTCATAGTTCCAAGTTTCACACTAACTAGAAGCTGAGGTTTACAGTAGAGGGAAATTGAGCTAACAAAACTGAAAAAATACTGGACTATTAATACACAAATTGTTCCAGAAAGTGAGCTTCCTTCTCAGAAGTGTGAGATTAGCATTTCTCAAAGAAGAAATGTCTCTGAGTGTTGCTATGGATGGAGAGTTATCTGCAGACCACCAGTCTGAATCATCTAAACCAGCTCAACAGGAATTTAATGCTGTTCCAACCTACGAAAAGCTCCTACAAAGGTAAGTGATTCTCAGCATTAGCTCATGCTCCTACCTCATAAATTCATAGCTATGCTTTACATTAGCTTTTAAGATATTCAGAACAGGCTTTGTTGCAAGATATATTTACACCAGTCAAAATACAATGAGTCCTTCCACAAAATGAAACACTGTACTTTTGCAGAAGTTTAGAACAGTATGCATTCACTAAAGCCAGAAGTTTAAAAAAAAGTCTGGAGAAAACAGCCATGATTAAAGAAAAATAATGAAATTGTCATTTGTTTCACCCACACAGAACTTGTAAAATTTCAGTTAATTAAATTCATAAATTCACATATTCAAATGGCTATTAACACAATTAGCCTGTATGCTTTCCCTCATTTTTCTTCACTTACTCTGGCTTGGGCTTCTCCCTGTAAAAAAAAGTTTACTCTAAATAAATGAATTGCTATCAATAAATCTGAAAGACTACTCTCCATTTGCAGAGTAAAAGCAACATAATCACATTAGTTGTCTGAGCCTGCTGATATTTCCACAGAAGGCACACTACTGCACTTTATGCATTCAGGGCTATATAACTTAAATTTTTAAGCAGTTATTTGATTTACTTGGGTGGCTCAGCAAACAATTTCACAGCAAAGTAAAAGCTTGGCCATCCTCTCAGCATCAGATGAAGCTGAGCAAAAAGTACATAATTTAAATTCATTCCTTTTAGTCAACCATGTTATGAATTAGCAATAGGATGAGTGATTTATGACAGTGTAAGCTATAAAAAATATAATTTAATTGTTGATGCTATCACTGAAAAATTGAACTATTGAAATTAAACCATTCTTAAAGTAGAAAGAGCAAAAAAGTTTTATCAATTGTTTAAACACCAGGTTTCCTGCTTCTGAATGATCTCTGACAGACTTTTGTAATGGCTAACAGCAATAGTGTTGTAAACAACAGTTTAAAATAACCAGACTAGCATGATTTCTTTGTTAAGTTTCTGGTAAGTATTTATATGACAAAACTTGAAAATATTTTATATAGAACATACTGACTAAATCAAAGATTCCTATTTTGTTGATAATTGCATATATGTAAGAGCATTACACAATAGGACTAGAAAATTTCTCTAACACACCCTGTCTTAAACTTTCGCATTTTTTCTGCATCAATGAGAAAACAAATGCCAAGCATATTTATATCTGTAAAGTAGTATCCATTTTCCTGCAGAGATAAAAGTAGATACTAGCATTGGTTTCAATTTAAATGGCCTGTACAAGTTTATCAAATAACTGACAGCAGTGCAAAAAGCAGCATCCATTGCAAAGACTACCTGCATGTACTCAGTGCAGCTCTTGTACCTAAGAGGACCAGCTGAGAAAGAAAAGAAAATGGTACCCAGAAACAGGAACACCTATGCAACACTGCTTCTGGCCTGACTGCTACTAGCCTCTTCATACTTTGGCCACCTTAAACTAGAAGAAAAATTAGAAAGAAGTAGAGTTAAGCAAGGGGGTGAGAAAAATCTAATTTCAGGCTACCCAGCAACACATACTGATGAAGGATATTATTACACAGAGGAAACAGAGGAGGGAAGTAGACAGGCACATACAAACAGGAACAAAAAGTAAGACAGAAATCAGGAGAGAGCAAACACAGAAAAACAAAGAAGCAACAGGAGTCAATACAGAGCTATGCAAAGGATTACCAACAGTACAGAGAAATACAAACCACATACTCCCTACACACCAGAAAACATGAACTTCCACTTTCAAAGTTCTGAATTAAGCTTTGGTAACCTGACTGCATAAATTTCTTTGATATGACTAATTGCTATAAAATATGGTAGACAAGTTAAGCAGCATGCCTGTCTTCTCTATCATGCCTGGAGAATTTCTTAGCAGAAGGAACCATAACATGACCCTTGCCTATTTTGTGATACCTTCTGACAAGGCTTTACAGGAACACCTACCCACAAGGGTGTCACAAAGAGGTTATATTAAGAGGTCACACATAACATTATATTAACTGATTTATGTATGTTTATTCCAATGTAACACATGAACACACTGAGGTTCTCTATAATAACGTGTGCATCTGTAGATGCTTGAGTGCATGCCATAGTTGAGGAACTGCTGGATGAAATTTACTTGCCAAACAGAAAAGGTACCTTAATATAAAAACATCACCTGCCAACAACATACATATATATACACACACACACACACACACGTGTATGTAGATCTACATAGATGGATATATGCAGATGTCATAAGCCACAGATTGTCCTTTTTCTTCTCTTTTGGCTTTTAGGAGCAGGGAGGGAAAAGTGCCTTAAAATTATGTTTGTTTCTGTAACATGATTTGTTTTCTTTTAAGGCCATATTCATCTTCTATTAACATTATTTTAAGATGAAAAAATTTATCTCAGCTTAGTCACAAACTGCCTTGCTGGGGAGACATGCCTTAGAAACTATGCGATGCAGACACTTTAAAAGGTTTTCATTCTGCATTGGCTCCAGCATTCTCTATAAAGGATACTAATAGGATACAAAAAAAAAAAAAACGGTGGAAGGAAAGCTGTGAGTTTCCCTCTTTCTATAACCAAGGTGTATGTTATAATTGTTATCAGAATTAAAATAGGTAGCGTAAGGTGGTATTTAAACAATCACTAGTCAGATAAAGCTGGAGCTGCTCTGTCAGTGGAACTGCTTCAGTGGCAAATCTCCATGAGGAAGCCTAGATATTTCAGACCCACTTGTTCCATAATCTTAGGCCAGAAATAGGACAAGCCAAAAGAGATAAAGACCAGAATACGAATACAATTGTTCATCCTAAGATGCACTGATGCCAAAATTTCTGTTCAGCTTCAAATGACTTGAACAGTATCCAGTACCTTTACTTGATAACAGCTTTAAGAGTGTCCTCTTCCTTACAGAAAGCCTGGCACCAAATCGGGTGTTTTAACACCAGAGAGAGCAGGCTAAGAAACTACACATAACAGCAGTAAAAGGGCAGTCGCCAACACTGAACTTTGCCACAAACAATACCAATTTGCACTGAGCATGCTGCCAAATAACTTTCTTGCTCCTCTGTGCTTCAGGGAGAGGAATTGACTATAAACTCATTTTTCTAGCAATTTAACATTAAATTAGAAACTTTATGAATTACAGTCACTCATAGGTCACCAATAGCTATATAACAGCACAAATTGCTTCTAAAGATCACCTCTCTCTCAGAGGCTTTTAGTCATGACTTTGGTAGGTTAAGGAAAGCTTTTGCAGGCCTCACATTTTGGTTACTCAATGACATTGTCTGCAAAGGCAGGTTGTCAGTATTCAGGTCATCAGTCATAACATCTGTTTATTTTTGTTGGTGTGGTATCAGGACAGAAAATTTCAGATCTAAGTGATGAGATTAACAATTCCTGGGGGCAGCATATACCCAACTGTATGTAAAAAATAGTGTAAAAAGACCAATTTTATGATTACTGAGCTACAGCCCTCTTTCAGAGAGCCTATGAAGACAAGCTATATAGCAGGAACATATTAAACAGCTCTGTGGTTTTGTAAGATCAAGCTTACAATATGAAAAGTAAAGGGAAAAAAAGCTCCTTTACTAATAGCCAGTCTTTCCACAGTTGCCACTACCTGGCTGTCTGATGCTGAAATTAAGAGATTTAATTTTCATCAAGTACAGCTACTGGAAAAAAAAAAAAAAGAGACTGAGACAAAATGAATGAAGCACTATTTCTGAAACTTTCAGGAATAAGTAGTATTTGGATTTACAAAGCATTTCACCCAAAAATCTATATTCACAATTTCAGTTTTTAAAATATGTAATTTTTACTCTATATGACAAACATTCTTCCAAATGTAGGTTAAACATTCATGTTAAACACTTAAAGCAATCAGCATCTCTCTAAAGCCAGATCATTTCCACACTTATCTGCCCTACTGTACTCCATTAAGGTTGGTAGGATAAACTGCTGATTTCATTTCCCTTTTAGGAAGCTATCCTCATAATCCTGCTTTAGGGGAGAAAAAAAAAAAAGCAAGCTCTAAGACAGCTTCCACTTAAAATAGTTACTAACTCATTCTGTTCTTGAAGAGCTTTGGATTATTTCACTTTTTTAAAACAAGAAGATGCTGCCCAGCACCTCAAGGTAGGTGCATCCTCCAAAAGTGCTGTCTGTTTTTGTTTTAAAAGCTCTCTGTTCTTCTGGGATATATGTGGTCTTGTGGAAAACCTGGCAAAGCAGTAGCAAAGGAACTGCTTGAAATACTCCTTACACTATACTAAAATTGCACCAGTATTTGTGCTGTGCTCAGTGCTGTTCACCTTCACAAGAACAGAAGAGTGTATCAGACACCAATGCAATAGTTTGAGTGACTGCAGATGCAAGCCACAAGAACATAGAAGTATTTATTTCACCTGTAATAGTATGGTGGCTTCTCTGCTTAGATGATGCAGCAGAAGAGGAGATATGGTATTAAGTTAGCTCTTTAACCAAGCTCCAAATTTCTTTACTGTTAAGAAGTAGCAGTGTCCATGCTTTGTAGAGAGTAACAATAGGGAGCACGCCCAGCTCTTCATTTGTACCCTAAGGATATCAACCTGAAACACAGGGCTTCTTGTCTAACTCCCTGGAGTCTTAGAGGAGCATCATTTGCTGAGAACACAGAGGTAGAAAAATCAAGGTCACGTATCTTCCCACAAATCAAATGCAGTCCTATATACAGCAGTAGGTTAGACAGCAGAAAAAGCTAAAGTTTAAAGTAATTTGCAGTGGCTCCCCCGCCAGGCAAACACCCTGTCACCTGAGTATTTCCCTGAAGCCAGCAACTGACAGTGTCTGCCCTGGACACAAGCAGCACAAAGTGACAGATTTGTACATTTTAGAACCACAAAAGCAGTTGCAAGCAAAAATACCCTAAAATAACATTGTAATCTGATGCCCTGATACTGAACACAAGTACTCACATTCTGTCTGCTTAACCAAACAGCCCAATGACCTCAGAATTCTCACAAGCATTAAACACAAACCAGTCACAGCTCTAAGCATTTGCGTAACCTGGACTCAGGTGTATGCTTTGAGTTTTCTCTGCTTTTAGAAGAGAGGGAGAAGGAAGGAGCTGAAAATCTTTGCCATTTATAGTGCTGCTTAAGCACAAGCCATATTCAGAAGGATCTGTTTTGTTCTTCATGTCATTCTTCCTCTGCAGGACAAAAAACAAATGCTACACTTCCAGAAAATTAAGCACTATTACTTTATTTTGAAACAGAAATCAAACCTATCACTTCTAAAATGCTATGAATAAGCACATTTTTCTAACAGTTCCACTAAACAGGACTCTGTATTTAAAAGCTGGTGTTCAATACCTGAATGGCCAGATGAGCTCAGCAATACTGTAACAGACCTGTTAAGAGAGAGATCATATGCAGATTCTCTATTCTTTCCTATTGCTGCAGAAATATGCAAATTACATATCTAGATACCTCTGTAAGATGCCTGTTAATTTGATCCAGCACCAGATTAAAAAAACCCAAAGATAATGTTTTTTTAAAAAAACCCTAGAAGACAAAAGTCATTAACTCTTACCTTAATGACTATTTCACATCACCAGTTTTCCATTAGAGTAAACCAAATTCAGTACTGTTTAAAGCTGAGGGTTTTTCTTGGCCAAAATAAAGTGTGGAACCTTTTTTAAAACATTTACTTAAGAACCACAATTGAGAATCCCTAGTTATCAGCTCTACATAACAGTAGAGTATTTTAGCATACTTTTCTGCCAAGAAGGATTAATATGCTCCATTCAAGATATACACAAGATCTTGGATACTCGAGGCCCACTAATTCTCCATATTGGATAAACAGTTTAACCTATGGGGTTTCTCTTAATTCAACTATCCTATTACATATTCTGTTTAATTTTCAAGTTACTGAAAACTAAATATCACACAAATTTGAACACTTGTAAAAAAGAATGTACATTCAACTCTCTATACATAGAATCATAGAATCCTT
>NW_008612586.1:12302-14720 GCF_000691845.1 Merops nubicus | reverse complement strand
GAGCCTTCCGCTCCCCGCTCCGGCACTGCCTGCCGTCCCGGGCCCGGCGGGAGCGGTGGAACTGTGTGCGGTGCCCGCGCCCCTCAGCTGCGCGGAGGCGAAACGCGGGGAGCGGGTTCGCGCTTCGCGTATAAAGCAGGTCGGAAGGTTCGCGGGATGTTGTCCTGTCTCTGTGAGCATTTACCCGCCTTCCGAAAGCCCTGGGAAGCCCTCTTCGTAAAGCAGTGAATATATAAGCACTCACTTCGCGTAGTTCTGCTGAAACATTTCTCAAAAGTAATCTGGTTTCTGGGAGGCGACTTCTGTTTTTCAGCCGAGTTTTGTGCGCTTTGAGTACACTCGAGTTTTACCGTTTGCTCAGCATAATCCGTTTTCTCATCTCGGTAAACGTATTTATTTTTCTTCCGATATTATTTCTACTTCCGCTTGAAGTTTGGAGCAGGAGTTGGGGAAAACGTTAGGGTTTTACTTGTCTTTCATCGGCCTCCTATGAAAGAATTTGGAACTTCTTAAAGCGAGCAGAGAAAGAGAAAGCTGAGATGGAAATTATTTTGCTGGGAAAGCAGAGAGGGATTTTTCTCATCCTCGCTGTGTGTGTTTGCATCTTTTGACGTTCGCTATCTTTTTTTGTTTTTAGCAGATGGAACGGGTCAGAACGTCTCCCAAGTATCTTTTTAAAAAGTAGCCGTTTTCTTCTGGTTTTAGTATTTTGATCCGAGTTTGCACATCATTGATCTGAGTTTGCACATCATTTTCAAATGAAAGACAGTGGGAGTGTGAGAAAGGAATGTTAACTGAGCAACTTTCCTGCCTGTTGCTAAAGATGTACTTGAAGTAAGTTGGATTTTGCCTCAAACGATGGCATGGAAGTGAAGTTTTTGTTTAGTTTGCATGACTATCGTAAGTTAAATAAGTAAATAACGAAGTTAATTATTTTTAAAAAACACTGACTGGTTTCCTAGGAAAAGCCGCGTGCTTTACTGTAAAATCTGTAGGAGCCTCCCCCCACCCTTCTCTAGGAAAGGTTTTAGGCTGTGGCTGATTTACACGGTTAGGCGATAAGTTTGGAATAAGTTGCCTAGAGGGTGTGTTTGGTGTTTCAGGATTCAGAACGCTGTAATAATATTAGCATAGAGCTAGCTACCCTCTGCCTTGCCGGGGTCCTTAGTCCGCCCTGGCAGCAGGCTCACAACTTCAGCAAGACAGGGTGGGTGAGCTGCGGCGAGGAAGAGTTTCAATTATACACCTTGAAATTGCAAAACAAACCTTCGAAATCCCAAGCGCTCCTTTCTTCTCCTTTCATACTGTGAATTCAGGTTTGCTAATTCATCTACAGTTTGTGCAGGGTTCAGGCAAACGCAGCATCGCTGCTCTCTAAGACACTTGCAGGAAGGTATTGCTGGGCAGTAATTTGAGCGGATGGATGGAGTGGCCTCGTGAAAATTTCTTACATCTGATTTGAATTCCGGTTTGTTAAAGCTTTTTGTTATAGTTTCATATCTGAAGATCAACAGGAAAAGAAGTTCCTCCGACTGCGACTACATGGATTTTTTTTTTTCTCTCTCTCTCTTTCCCCTTTTTTTTTTTTTTCCAAGTTCAAAGCTCATGCAGTTCACTCTTAACAAGAAGACTTTCTGCTTAAAATTTATTTTTGGTGCAGTCAATGGATAAGTTTACCCTTGTAAAATCCTATGCATGTGCACGTTTGATAAAGTTCTTACTGGATTAACCAGAACAGCTCTCGGATTAATAGCAGAAATTACTTGCAGCGTAAATTATATTCAACAAGTAACTAATTACTGGTAGGAAGTGGGCAGGAGATTGTGGGATTATTTCCTTTGGTTAATAACCCCAGTAACTTTCATGACAGTTTAGAAATATATTTTTTTTTTTAGTTAGTTGGAATTGCATTCCCAATTGTAAAAGACTATTCTTGGATTGTAATTTTCCAAAGCAAAAGTTATAGCCGAGAAATAAGCCAACTAGACTTTGAGGAAGAGAAAATATTTGCTGCCCTTCCATATAAAAGCTTGTCGAACCAGTACCTTTTCACGTCAATAATGGATTTGGGCAAATGCCTGCTGCAGCACTGTGATTGTACACAGAATTTTTACTGGGCCCATGAAATGGCAGAAATTATGATTGCTTTCTTTGGTAAGATCTGAAAGACAGAGTGCTTAAGAGAAATAATTGCTTAGTTAGGCTGCTTTTAGTTTGTTACATAATTAGGCCTTTTTGTTCAGAAACTGCAGTCTGTCGCTTCACAATACAGACACTTGTGTTTTTTCCAAAGGTGAGCCCGAAGTGTAGAGGGCCTTGTGAAATATCACTTATGCAGATGCAGTTCAGAAATAATGAGTGAAACCCATATGGTGGGAGTTGTCTAAACCCGGTGTTAGTTCAGACCCCTTTTGTGTG
>NW_008612586.1:0-7500 GCF_000691845.1 Merops nubicus | reverse complement strand
AGGAGACACAGAAAAGGGTCAAGCAAATCGAACCACTAAGAACAAGGACGCCCATGTCTGTGGCAGGTGCTGTGCTGAGTTCTTTGAATTATCAGATCTCCTGCAACACAAGAAGAATTGTACTAAAAATCAATTAGTTTTAATTGTGAATGAAAATCCAGCTTCTCCTTCTGAAACCTTCCCTCCTAGTTCCCCTTCTGATAATCCTGATGAACAGATGAATGACACAGTTAATAACACAGATCAAGTAGACTGCAGTGACCTTTCAGAGCATAACAAACTTGACAGGGAAGAATCCATGGATGTGGAGGCTTCCAGCATTAACAATAGCAGTAGCAGTTCCAAGAGTGTCAACAATAGTATTACAAGCAGTAACAGCTCCACAATGGGTACCTCAGCTGTAACAACCTCTCTACCTCACATAGGGGATCTGACAACGTTAGGCAACTTTTCAGTGATAAATAGTAATGTAATAATCGAAAACCTTCAGAGTACTAAAGTGGCTGTAGCACAGTTCTCACAGGAAGCGAGATGTAACGGGGCATCGAGCAGTAAGCTTGCTGTACCTGCCCTGATGGAGCAACTCTTGGCGTTACAGCAGCAGCAGATCCATCAGTTGCAACTGATTGAACAAATTCGTCACCAAATATTATTGTTGGCTTCCCAAAATACAGACATGCCAACATCTTCTAGCCCTTCTCAAGGTACTTTACGAACATCTGCCAACCCCTTGTCTACATTAAGTTCCCATTTATCCCAGCAGCTGGCTGCAGCAGCTGGATTAGCACAAAGCCTTGCTAGTCAATCTGCCAGCATCAGTGGTGTGAAACAGCTACCCCCTATACAGCTACCTCAGAGCAACCCTGGCAACACTCTAATTCCATCCAGTAGTGGCTCTTCTCCAAATATTAACATGTTGGCAGCAGCAGTTACAACACCGTCCTCAGAAAAAGTGGCTTCAAGTATTGGTGGCTCACAGCTCAGCAACCCACCAGTATCAGCATCATCTTCACCAGCTTTTGCAATAAGCAGTTTATTAAGTCCTGCATCTAATCCACTTCTACCTCAGCCTACCCCTAGTAACTCTGTTTTCTCCAGTCCCTTGTCCAATATTGGAACACCTGCAGAGGATTTAAACTCCTTGACTGCCTTGGCACAGCAAAGAAAAAGCAAGCCACCAAATGTAACTGCTTTTGAAGCAAAAAGTAATTCAGATGAGGCATTCTTTAAGCATAAATGCAGGTTCTGTGCTAAAGTGTTTGGGAGTGACAGTGCCTTGCAGATTCACTTGCGTTCTCACACTGGCGAGAGGCCATTTAAATGCAACATATGTGGAAACAGGTTCTCCACAAAGGGAAACTTAAAAGTCCACTTTCAGCGTCATAAAGAAAAATATCCTCATATTCAAATGAATCCGTACCCAGTGCCAGAGCATTTGGACAATATTCCTACAAGCACGGGTATTCCTTATGGGATGTCTATACCGCCAGAGAAACCTGTCACGAGCTGGCTGGACAGCAAGCCAGTCCTCTCCACCCTGACAACTTCTGTTGGCCTGCCACTTCCACCGACCATTCCAGGCTTGGCCCCATTCATCAAAACTGAGGAGCCTCAGCCCATCCCCATTAGCCATCCTTCTGCTAGCCCTCCCTGCTCTGTCAAGAGTGACTTGGGAACAGCTGATCCCGCATCAAAAATTTCCAATGGACCTTCCGATGATGTAGAGTCTGGTGTTTTGCCTACATCCAATGGCAAAATGGAAGAAAGCTCTCAAAACGCAAGCTCCGTCGCTAACCTGAGCAGCTCCATGAGCTCACCCGCAGCAGATTCGGGCTCCAGCGGTGTTGCCGCTTTTACGAATCCACTGATCCCTCTAATGTCAGAGCAATTTAAGGCAAAATTTCCATTTGGAGGACTGTTGGATTCAACGCCGGCATCTGAAACATCAAAGTTGCAGCAACTGGTAGAAAACATTGACAAAAAGGCAACCGATCCGAACGAGTGTATCATTTGCCACCGAGTTCTCAGTTGCCAGAGTGCACTGAAAATGCATTACCGCACGCATACCGGTGAGAGGCCATTTAAATGTAAAATCTGTGGTCGTGCTTTCACTACTAAAGGCAACTTAAAGACTCATTACAGTGTCCACCGTGCCATGCCCCCGCTGAGAGTACAACATTCATGCCCTATCTGCCAGAAAAAATTCACCAACGCCGTTGTGCTACAACAGCATATCCGAATGCACATGGGAGGGCAGATCCCTAACACCCCGGTGTCGGAAAACTATCCTGAATCAATGGAATCGGATACGGGGTCTTTTGATGATAAGAATTTTGATGATATAGACAACTTCTCAGATGAGAACATGGAAGATTGTCCTGACAGCAGTGTGCCAGACACACCTAAATCTGCAGATGCATCACAAGACAGCTTGTCTTCTTCCCCTCTGCCCCTGGAAATGTCAAGTATTGCTGCTTTGGAAAATCAGATGAAGATGATCAATGCAGGACTTGCTGAACAACTTCAAGCAAGCTTAAAGTCGGTTGAAAATGGGTCGGTGGAAGGGGACGTTTTGACTAACGATTCGTCATCTGTCGGTGGTGATATGGAAAGCCAAAGTGCTGGAAGCCCTGCTGTCTCAGAGTCTACCTCTTCCATGCAGGCCTTGTCCCCATCCAACAGCACTAATGATTACCACAAGTCACCGAGTAACGAAGAGAAACCAGTAAAAGCTTTACCAAGTGAGTTTGCCAACGGTTTGTCTCCAACCCCTGCTAACAGTGGTGCTTTGGACTTGACGTCTAGTAACACTGATAAAGTGATTAAGGAAGAGTCTCTGAGTATGCTTTTTCCTTTCAGAGACAGAGGTAAATTTAAAAACACCGCATGTGACATTTGTGGCAAAACATTTGCATGTCAGAGTGCCTTGGACATTCATTACAGAAGTCATACCAAAGAGAGACCATTTATTTGCACAGTTTGCAATCGTGGCTTTTCCACAAAGGGTAATTTGAAGCAGCATATGTTGACACATCAAATGCGAGATCTACCATCACAACTTTTTGAGCCCAATTCCAGTATTGGCCCTAATCAGAACTCTTCGGTTATGCCTGCAAATTCACTGTCATCGCTCATAAAGACTGAGGTTAATGGCTTTGTGCACAGCTCTCCTCAGGACAGTAAAGAAGCACCCTCTGGTTTAGTTGCTTCGGGACCGCTGTCCTCTTCTGCCACGTCCCCTGTCCTGCTCCCCACTCTCCCCAGAAGAACCCCCAAGCAGCACTACTGCAACACATGTGGGAAAACGTTTTCTTCCTCCAGTGCTCTGCAGATCCATGAAAGGACACACACTGGTGAGAAACCTTTTGCCTGCACTATATGTGGAAGAGCATTCACAACAAAAGGCAATCTGAAGGTATTTTTTCCTTTTGCTGTTCTTAGGTTTCATTTTCTTCTTGCTGGGGGTTTTTAATTTTTTACATCTGTTAATGTTGCAAGCAGTGGTACCCTTGGGGTATCTGTAGTGTGACAAGCGGTGTGTTTAGTCAGCTCTGGTTAGACCTAGATGGCCTCTTGTTGAGTGCTCGTGTTGGCAGGCAGTCTGAAGCGTGAGCTGGTTTTAATGCTTAGTTAAAATTCATCTACCAGCAAAGACTGTCTATGCAGAGTGTGAAATAGAACAGCTAGATGATGGTAAGGAGTATTAATTAACAGAGAAACGCATTTTGTGTCTTAGACACCTCTTTAAGAAGTGAAAGGCTTCTTAAAAGTGAGTGTGCTGTTTTTCATAACTATAATGTAAGATGATGAGTGTTTAAAAAAACTATTAACATAATTATGGAACTAATGGGCATTACTTTAATTGATTATATAACTAACATTTCCTACTGATATGTGTTTGAAAAAGCAAATATACTTAAGTTTTAGAACACCAGTTGAGCACTTTACTGTGTACATTTTTCTGTTGACAGAGTATTTCTCTAGAGGTTGCTGCCAGTAATGTGAGATGAATAATTACTTTCAGGCCATTCTGTCTATACACGAGGCTCTCTGATGAGCAATCAGTAAAGGATACTTTCTGCCTGTCTGAAAAGGACATTTATAGGGTAAAGGGTGTCAAATACAATACTTGCCATTGCAATGAAAGTGGACATAGCAATTCTAGCCTTGAAAGCAGCTATCTGCAATTGACAGAATAACATGAAGTCATTATAAACTAAATACATGTAATAAAAAAAAAAAAAAAGAGAAACAAGCATCAGCAGGAAAACAGGGTATTCTGGGTAATGGTGATGGGCTAATCCAGAAGAAGTTTATTTATTATTCCAGGTGGGAAATGGAGCCCTGAATCCGCTACCTTCAGTGCCATTCATTATGTAACAAGACTGGGCATGTTGATGGATTGCTGCCTTCTCTGTGACCAAAATAAATTTGAAATCCCTGTCAAGCCCTATTTTTTGTTTGTTTGTTTCTTCCTTTCTTTCTTTTCAGGTTCACATGGGCACTCACATGTGGAACAGTACTCCTGCAAGACGAGGCAGACGACTTTCTGTAGACGGCCCCATGACATTTCTAGGAGGCAATCCTGTAAAGTTCCCAGAAATGTTTCAGAAGGATTTGGCTGCACGGTCAGGGAATGGAGACCCCTCCAGCTTCTGGAACCAATATGCAGCAGCACTCTCCAATGGCTTGGCCATGAAGACCAACGAGATCTCTGTCATCCAGAATGGTGGCATCCCTCCGGCGCCGGGGGGCCTGGGCAACGGTGGCAGCTCTCCTATCAGTGGCTTGACGGGAAGCCTGGAGAAGCTCCAGAATTCAGAACCCAACGCACCTCTAGCTGGTCTGGAGAAAATGGCAAGCAATGAAAATGGAACAAACTTCCGTTTTACGCGTTTTGTGGAAGACAACAAAGAAATTGTAACAAATTAGAAAAAACTCCATAAATAACATTCCTGCAAATAGTACAGCCTAGGGTTGCTTTTCTCAAGCTGCAGGCTGCAACATTACAAAGACTTTCTTTTGTACCGTGTTCTACTTCTAGAGTTCTAAGAGAGCTTATTTATTAGTGATATAACCTTGCTTTGCAAACAAATGCAAGCATTAACTTTGGTCTCCTGTATTTTGAACTAAATACTAATCGACTAGAGTGCTGTAAACTTGCTGTAACATTTATGGCAGTTGCAAGTCTGTTCTGCTAGGTGATCTTCTTCTGGCATTAACTTATTTTCTGTATCCAGTTTAACATGAACTCTGGTAATGATGCGATGCCTCAGTGATGCATTAGATCTCTAATAAAAATCTGTATATAAATGTACACTTTGATCCTGCTGGAAATTTTATCAGCAAACACATTGTTTAATTTTTCCAAACAAAATTAAGAAAAGGACTGAGAGAATATAGACTGGACAGTGTGGGTCCTTTACACAGCTCAGTTTTTGATTTTTATTATAAAATTAAAACTGCTTTAATTTTTGTAGGTTTAACATTTTCCGTTTTGAACTGTTATTTGTATTGTGCTTTTTACTTGAGTCGTCTTAAATGTTAATACATTTCTGTACAGTAATAAGCACGCAGATTATTAGAGAAGATACTGAAGTGTTGTTTTGGTAGTTGAAACTGAGACGTAACATTTTGCCTTGTAGGTATATTCATTCTAGAAAATGTGCTGGACTTTCACAATGCTGCTAAGTATGGCATCTTGAACAACTTCCGTGGACAACTGTAGAGCCTGTATATACAATAAGACATCACTTGCATTAAAATGTACATATGTTCCTTACAAGACCAAGCCCTACTCCTTGACCAAGGGAACAAGTATAGTGTTTGTTTATTTTGTATTAGGCGCTGGGGGGGGCAAGGGGAACCTTGGACTGTTACATGCACTTTCTCGGAAAGTTGAAAGGAAAAGAGGTCCAGTTTCTCTAACATTTAATACTTACTAACAGCAGAGATACTGTAATTTTACTCGAGTAATCAAATACATTTTTGCAACAGATAAACTTTGCTGTCTCTGTGTTTTTAAAGTGCACCTGTATTTAGTAATCACTTTGTATTATTTAGCCTTTCCCTTGGTTAACATGAACTGTCCGGGTTGTATGTGTGCATTTATATTTGTAAGTATGGGTATACATATATGTATTGCATATTAATTGCTAGTATATTTTTCATACCCCCTAATAGTGGGAAATTTCTCCTTGACTATTCAACTCCTCACAAAATTGTAGCTATTTTGGCATTTTTAATTTCTTTATTAAAAACAAAATGCTGCTAGCAAAGACCTTATTGAGCCTAGGTAAGTTTGCTTTTGAAGGAAATAATTTATCACATTTAAGGCTTGATTTGGTTCAAATGCTTTATATTTGATATTAATTTTATTCTATGAGATTGTATGTTTGTGGCATGCTTACGCTGCTATATCTGTGTTAAGATGTCCACTTGCAAGCCTCCATATATTATATGGAGTTTATAACTTGATTGTAAAAACAAAACAAAAAAAATTTGCTTTGGCCTTGCACATGATTTGGCTTCCCATACACACCTGCAGTGACCGTTAACCTCAATAGGAGCTCGGGGAAACAGAATTCAGCCCAATGTTTTCACCCAGTAGAGTTTTATCTCCTCACATCATTATTTATGAAAAATTAATCAGATTGGCTGCCTCAAATTATGCCTTTGAAAAAACCCAAATAACCGATTTTGTGTTCACGTGAATATATATTTTTTACAATTCAAACATTCACATATTTTGTGTTATGAGGTTTTCTTTACTATTGGTGTGGGGGGAGTTGCTTGCCTTTTACAAAAAGAAGTAATCACTTTGCTATTCCCTTTAATAGCCTGAGTTGTAAAATTGGCATCATAGAGGATTTAACACTGAAAAGCTGGGGTGAGAAGTACTGTTCTTGAGGACTTATACCCTTCATATGATTTATGAATCCTTAGTAAATGCTGTAGACTGAATACCTCTTGGACTTCATGTCTTTAGAACTTTTTCCTGTTCGAATGTGAAGGTTCACCTGGTACATGATATGCATTTTTGTCAACATGTAAGATGTACGCTAGAGCCAGCTGGCTTGTCAATGTGAATATTGAAGAATTTGAAGTCACCTTTTGGTCTCAGAAAAGGGCAAATTAAACGGATTTTGATGATTTTATCACTGAAATACTAATTCTCCTTTTAAACTGAGTTTAGATTTGTGCAACAGAAAAGCAAGGAAGGGTTAGCCTAGACCCCAGTGCTCTGGGAGGGTTTCCTTCACGCGGCTGGAGTTTAACGAATGGCTTTAACTCCAGCTCTCGGAACCTCTTCTCACGTTAAAGCGAAGGCTCTGGGTGCCAAGGACCCTTCGGCCAGGGCAGGGAACGGGCAGAGGAGCGGCCCGGCCGGGGGAGCGGCGCTCGGGAGCCTCCACGGGCGCTCGCCCACGGTGGGTAACGTGCGCGCTTGGCGTTCTTCGGACGAGAACCGCTCGCACTTTTCTTTCCGCCGTCTTCGGG
>NW_008612585.1:0-3668 GCF_000691845.1 Merops nubicus | reverse complement strand
TGTCTTCAATAGTAAGATGTGCAGAGGTCATCCTGAACTATTTATCCCTCTTATCTTTTGATTCTTTTGCCTGCTTTAAAACCATTGCTCAGATATGATAAATAACAGCTCTCCATACCTATGAACTTTTGACTCCACAAAGACTCCATCTGGGTCTGTTTAGCAACATTGCTTCTCTGGTTGTAAGGTCTGCTAATAATTTTGACCAGGAATGTAAGCAGATAGACAAGGGAGGTTATATTTTGTCTGTAAAGCCTACATACATAGGATAAAACATATTGAGAACATAGAACTTTGGCAAATAAAAGGAGTATGGGATAGAAAACAAATGTTTTAGAGCCATTGTCTCTCGTGTGCTAGCTGTTAGACGTATTCACTATGTGTGGATTCAAAAGACAGATTAAGGTATGAAGCACTTTGCCACTGGGCATTTACGGACCATTTAATCTGAAGTGTCTGAGAGTTCCAGTTGAAGAGATTGAAAACTTCAGAAATAACAGTGTTATCACAGTGCACACAGCTTCATTCTTCTCCCACTGTATTTCATCCTGGGATTGAACCCTGGCCTCCCAGAATCTCCTCAAAGGTCAAAATACAAAAATCATTTTGTGGTGAGTCCTCTGAGGTTAAGAATATTGGTAATGCCAGTTAGTTTCAGCTGTGTTCATTCATACAGCATCAATATAAACCCCAAACATTCATCAGCAGGAAAGTCAGTTTTGTCAAGATCAAAAGTTATCTTTGCAACAAAATTCCTCAGAGCATCATTATGAAGGAAAAAGACTGACATTCAAGTCACCATTTCTGATTAGAGGCAATCAAACCAGCTCAGGTGGGCATGACATGTTTCTGTCCTCTTTGGTGAAGAGCAAAACCAAATTCTGTAAACTTGAATCTCATTGTTTCACAGAACAGAACTTTCCTTTTTTTCCGGCAGACCTGCTAATAGTTTTCTTTCACATTGGACAGCTGGCAGTCATTAGTGCCAATTAAATCACAATTAGAGCAGAAGCAATCTCAGAATCCTACAAGAAAAACACATTTAATTTTTTTTAAAGATTCTCCTTTATCTTAGAAAAACAAAATGAAACAAAAAATAGAAGCAACAACTCTCACCTTCTAATATGTTTTCTTCTACAAAAGAGTAAATAATTAGCAGCAACAGACAACAACCAATTGACTCTAAATAATAATCACATAATACTTCAGGAAGCAAAATCATTCAAATATGTGATCCAGAGATCATTCTTAACTTTCTGAGACAATTTGGAAATACACCAAAGCTTTTTCTTTGTTTGTTTTCTAAATCACAGTGTATTTTCAAGTCTGATGGCATAAAATACTGTGTGCTATGTTTCAGAGTGATCTTAATTTTTATTTCTTAAATGAGACAGAAAAAAAGTTGAGATTGTTTTTCATAAGAAGCACAAAACATCTTAGGACTTGTAGTCTGAAGAAAAGTTCACAGCACTAGTCAAATACATATATCTAGCTCTGAGGCTATCATGTTCCTTGTGGTCAAGGAAAAATAGCTTTAAAAGCAGAATGGAATATTTTTCTTCCATGATATGGTGTAATGTCTGCATAAAGAATCAGAGTCCATACACTGGGAGAGGCATCTAGCAGCAGGTAACTATTAGATTTCCTGTGAAAAAAGCTTCCCAGTTTGTTCCACCTCACCATGGTAAGAAGGCTGCTATCTTTGAGCAGCAAATATCAAGTAGATCTTGAAATGCTTGAAACTCAGTATGACAGAGTAGGGATTCAAAATGACCATGGCTATTGGAATCATTAATAAATAGTGAGTCCTTCTCTCTGTTGGTCATCTTGTTAAAATTATCTTACCTAGGTTTTTTTTGTTTTTTTTTTTTTTTAATCCCCTTCTGTTATGGTTGACTTTACTATCTATTCACACAAGGCCAGTTTCAATGAAGAACCAAGTACTAATAAAAATTACATATATAGGTAAAGTAACAGGCAAAGAAGATATCTGCAAAAGGCGAGGGACAAGAAAGCCTTAACAATATTGAGAATGAGAAGAAAATATCTATCCCTAAAATACTGCAGACAAGGAAACCACAGTATTTTGAGAGTTGATTTAAGTACAAAAGTGAAGGACCAAAACCTGATTGTGTCTCTGTAAAAGTGTTTAAGCTTGAATAGCCCAGGAAATAAATGAAATCACAGGAAGTAAAGGACCCTGCTAAACTGAAATATGTCTGCACTATAGCACCATGATAGGTCAAGAGGCACTTTGACATTTGCCCAAGACCCCAGAAGTCTTGTGTGCCCTGGGTGACATCCCTTGGCATTGGCTGCTGTTGCTGAGAATGAAGACAGGCTGGAACAAGATTAAAGAAGTTCAGTGTGTATGGTGTATTATATTTAACATTGAAATCAAACAGGAGAGGTGATGTCCTGGATGTAAACAGACTGAGAATGGGAAAAGAAGTTCTTCTGTGAAAGTTTTTGCAATAAAGATCATGGTAGGAATGACATCACCTACAGGAAAATGAAAAAGTTTAAAAAAAAAAATCATACAGAATTAAGGGAGATTTATGCAGAATGAGAGGAAAAATATCAAGTGAAAAAAGATATTTTAGAGACTAAAAAGACAAAGAAGGCATCACAATGATGCAAGGGATAGCAAAACTCAAAGAGGATATAACTGCCAACATCAAAAGCTGCACTGAAACAGGTAAAGGTGGAATGAACACCCTGTGATCTGACCTGGGCTCCTGGAGAGTGTATAAAACTCTGAAAGTATAACAAATATCTCAATGAGAAGTCTGGAGTTTCATTCAAGCCTCAAAAAAACCCTGTTTCTCTTCAGTATGTAACAACTGTGTATGACAAGATGTCTTCCTAAAGAAGGTAGTGCTAAAATTGTAAGACAAACTCATACCGAAATGAACTCAGGAGTTTCTGATATCAACAGCTGGATTGTCTATTATTATTTTGTTCATGTTGATGGACCACGTTAATTGTCGCAAGCCATTTAATGTGAAGTAGAATTTATTTTTTGATTGACTGGCACCAAAATATGAAAAATATACTGTAGATTTTGATACTGTACTGTTTACTTTGATACTGAGTAATACTCAGAAACCTATTTATAAGGTATGTTTGTTTGAAGAAATTACAGCTTATTACCTAGAACTCTGAGACAGCACACAGGAATGTCATATAATAGCTGTGCAACAGCTTACTACAGCTGGAGTGGTTTTAAAAAAGTCAAGGGTACAAGGTTTTTGGAACGGAATAATAACTTTCTACCAGAGCAGCGGATATATTCAAGGGGAAAAAAAAAAAAGGCAACTTTTAATTATGCAAGACCTTCTTTACGCATGGGTAGTCTTTATGGTTGTTTGTTTGTTCTGTTTTAACTGTTAAATAAAGAATTTTAAAAGGTTTAACTGTTTACCTTGAAGACATTTAACAAGTTATGAAGAAATTCTGAAACATGTCAGGTGTTTAAGATTTCTTCTCTTTGCCTGTTCACTCAGGAACCCACACTAAATATTTATATTATGAGTTCTGCTTTCCCAGGTGCAATCTATACTTTTACCAACAGATGGAAGTAGATTCAAGGAAATAGTGGTTTTAGCAGTTTTCAGGGTACTAAGATATGCTTCACAGAACCACAAAAATATGATAAAATAGTATCT
>NW_008612584.1:0-2739 GCF_000691845.1 Merops nubicus | reverse complement strand
CAGGGTTACAGGGGTGTGGTGGCACAGGCCGTGCCCGCTCTGTTACCGTCCTGGGCCCTGCCTGGCTTCGCTGCCATCCTCCCCATCACATGGCAGAAAGAAGCCATGGTTATTGTTATGGCCACAGAAGTGCACAGGCCAGGCAGAAGACATGGAGTGCAGACTCCTGGCTGGCTTTCTGAAGGTCATTCTGCATTTCAGTGACTGCCAGAGCAATTGCAGAGTCTTTCAGTTTCTCTGAGATATTGGATACCCAGGACAAGTGCCTCGGTTGTGCTGCATGACCCCAAAACCCAAGGAATGCCTTTTTTCCCGAAGAGCCATGTGAGACCCTACTGCCTTCCCAACGAGCAGGGCAGGAACAAGAGCAGCTTTGGGAGGAGCTGTGCTGAGGGGACACCTGGGGCAGTTGGGCCCCACCTGCTCCTGTCTGCTGTGCCTGAGCCTTACAAAGCCCTTCCCCAGGTGCTGCTGGGTGATGCCACATGGTGGTGGTGCATCAGCACGTCAGACAAGCTCTTCATCCGGGTGGCTCCGAGCTCTGCTACAGTAAGTTACAAATCTTTTTTCATAAATATTTTCTAATAAAACCTTGCTGAGTGCTGCTGCAAGAACTGTGGAGCTGTTGGTTGGCAGAGGACGCAGCTTGAGGATAAAGAATGTGTAAGAGGCCAAATGGCTTTGAAATTTTTTGCAGCCTAGTTGTAAAGGTCTTGCTTTTGTTCAAAGACCTGTCCTGTTATTTGCAAGTCTTTTTCTCCTCTCCTTCCTTTGTGTTCAGGATTTCAGCCTCGAAGTGTGGCTTTGGCTTTCCCCTGTGAGACTGGTGAGACTCCTGTCTCTGAGAACAGAAATGGGTTTGTGTGGAGAGGGCTCTGCTGCTGCAGCCCCGGTGCCAGGCTGCTGGTGCCCTGCCCTTGCGTGTAGATGCTGCATTGGGGCTTTCAGTGAGGCTGGTATTAGGATAAGAATTCAGTCGAGAATCCTCACAGGAGACACCAAGCTTAGGTTACTTCCAGGAGCTTTGGTGTTGTGTTGTGCTGCTGCTGGAGTATTTCCACTAGCAGCTCATTCCCAGCAGGGAACTCAGTCTCGGCTCTGATTCAGTGACTTCCTCACCTCATTCTCCTTTGCTGTGACCTGGGATGTTCTTTTCTGCATCTCATCCTTCAGACTTTCTTCTCCCTCCTCCTCAGGAGGCTCTAACAGAGCATTTTGGTTTTCCTTGGCAGGAGTGAGAGGTGGGGTCTGCGTGGTGGAAACCTGGTCTAGAAAACAGGCAGGCTTCTGATGAGAAACAGGTCCTGGCTTTTGGTTTGCTTTAGATCTTGTTTACTCAGCACAGTTTAAAGATAATATTTGTGTGCTACGTGCACAGCAGAGGACACAGGAGCTGAGTTAGTTATCCCAGGCCTGCCTCTGCTGTTCTGCAAGTTAATAATCTTTAGAGGGACATTTCTAAGTACCTGCTAGAAATGGAGAGGAGGGAGAGTTAAAATGCCTTTTCTTACTTTTTATTTTTAAAGTATAGCTCTAATTGTAATTATGAATGTTGTTTGGAATAAAAAGGCTTAGCGGCTTAAGCAGAATTTACAATGAAATCCATTTATTTCTTAAAGTGTTTGCCAGTATAAATACACTTATGTTTTAATGTTAACTAGCAAAATATAGTAACTCGTTCTGTGCAGCTTTAAAATAATCCTTTATTCTAAACCCGTGTAGACTTCTGGAGCCAGGTCTAAGTTCCTGTGGCCACTGAGAGGAGTGCTAGGTGGGGTTACAAAGTTTGCTGACCTTTCCTATGCACCGTTGCCTCCTGGCTCCTCTGTTGGTTGGTCTGGCTCTGTACCAAGCCTGTGGAGGTAAAAGGCCACTGTTACACCCTCAGTGTTAACGTGGGTCTCTTACTTGGCACATCTGTGTCACTTACTGTGCAAATGGTTGATTGTTGCCTCCGGCGTCACCTTCTGATCTTCTTCTTCTTGCAATTTATCTGAAATGATGGTAGAAGAAAATGAAGGTGGATTTATGTGTCTGTGTGTCTTTATGCAAGGGTGGTGACTTTCCCTTTGTGTGTGTGTAAAGGGGGGTGTGTATAGTTGGCTACACTGAACTTTCTTTTCTGAAGGGATGTGATTTTGGGCTGTTAATTGCCCTTTCAGCTTTGGCAGCTTTTTCTAGTATGCCTCATGTGCATTCTAGTAATTTCTGGTTTATTTTAAAGCTGTTTGTGTGAGACTTGTTATGAAAAGAGAACTGCTACCATTTACACTTCCTTAATTGTGTTTAAAATAGCCATGTGATGTGTGTGTGAGTTTCCTCACCTCTCTCTGAACCAGCATGTTAAGACACCGTTAGCATGTGTTTACTCACTGGTAGATCCAGCACCTCAGCCAGTCATGGGTGCTGCCTCACCACCGAGCAGCTGATTTTCTCTGTTCAGTGGGTCTGACAAGGATGCAAAAGTCCTTGTCAAAACTGGTCTCGTCTTTGATTTTTTTCCCAGGCGTTCCATTACCTCCTTCTAGAAAAGTCACTTAACTTCTCCCAAGTCTTTTAATCTAGTTGGGAATTACTTTAGAAGCCTTTTGGAAATAAGAACCTTTGGCAAGCTGTGTGCAGCATGTTCAGAGAGGGAGAGGCTTTAGAGACCAGGACTTTCAGAGTATTTCCCCTGTATCCCCCTTCCCCTGGAGGCCACCCCGTGGTACCTGGCACGGTGCTGCTGTGCCGAGCCTG
>NW_008612583.1:345-8419 GCF_000691845.1 Merops nubicus | reverse complement strand
TATATATATATATATATACCCAAAATGTAAATATTTCTGATGTAAAAGGCCAGCCCAAACTTCAGTGTGCCTTTCTAGACTGCTTTATTAAACTACTTCTTTGTTCTTACACAGAAACACTGGTAAAAAAAAGCATTTATGTTTATAAGCATATATTTTAATGTTACCTTGTACTGTTCTTTTTCCAGATACTTAAGGAAAACGTGGCTCTGGGCACACCGAAGTAGTCTGCCAGTCCAAACAGGGGTACAGGGAGCCTGTTATCCTCCAAATCAAACACAGGAGGGCAGAGAATGCAAAAAGATGGCTTCAAAATCCAGAGATGGGTCTAAAGAAAAATGAAAACTACATCAGAGTGGAAATAAAGTCATGCTACTAAAGGTGCAGTCACTCAGATCCACCAGCACAGGTATGAAGCGTGCTCCATCACAGCAGGCTATACTGGTTTCTGTACAGGGGCTGTGGCCAGGCAGCCAGCTCATCTTCTGCTTTAATTTCAAGTGTAGATACCAGTGGGTTTCAGGATTGCCCAGTGTGAACACCTACCTGCTCTACAACCACACAACCACGAGCACACGACACTGATGTCAGTGCAAATAGGTGTGTTGGAAGGTTTCCCTCAAGCTAATAGCTACAATTTAAATCTTACTTCAGAAATTAATGAAAGCCAAGTTATTTCATCTCAGTAGGTTGTGGGGTTGAATGCTGAAAATATAATAAAGTCCTGGCGAGAAGACTACAAACCACTAGCCTCATTTGGGGGCATTCTTGCCCACATTCAACAATCCAGCTCATAAACCTGCTGTGTGCCTGGACTGCCACACGTTCACCCCAAATTCAGACTCCTCATGATGTCCCTTTTGCACTCCCACTCACTTCCAAAGGAAGCACATCTCTGCTCTCTGCCCCAAAGGGGGGTTGGCGTCCATGCAGTTTTGAGGAGAGAGAGTCCATTGGTGTAATTATTGTGTTGTTCTCCATTCATACACAAAGCACACTGGCAGAGTAGAAAGAGGAGTCCCAGATTTTCTACAGCTTTGAGCAGAGGTGAATTGACACTATGGCTCTTGTATAAAGGATTTATAGCTTTTTACACTTGCCCAAGGTGGAAATGGAAATGCCCAGTATCCCCTCTCCTGCAGCCTTCCCACTGCTCTAACAACTCCTATTTGCACATCATAGCTTCTAACTGAGACTTCACATTTGACACCTGACCTTTAAAAACCTCTTAGGGCTGTAAAATGTGCTATTGCAAATGAAGGCCCTGCAATTCTCCTCCTGGCTTTGAGAAACTACCACCAGCTAGATGGGGAGTGGTGCTGGTGGTGTTGACATTCCCACAGCACCAAAGGCAGCCGTGTTTCCAGGTTCTGCACACCAAGATCCCCACCCAATCTGTTTGAAAGCATTTCCCAGTAATCCTTCCACCTCAAACTGTGAATTTGTCAGATTTTATAAGCAAAACAGACAGGTCTGGTCAGAGCTTGGATGGGAAAACTCCAAGGAAAACCAAAGTGCTCCAGGAAGTGGTGTGGGTAATTCAGCTCCTGGCATTCTTCCCTCTGTCTGAATAAATATTGAACCAACCTCTAACCATGCTGGTGCGGTAAGAAACATTGTGCTGCTGGTGGAAGATGCAAATCCAAAGGTGTCAGCAAACAGAGAGCTCAAGATGCTGTTTGCAAATACAAGGTTGCTCCTCTTGCACTCTTGAGCAATATTCACAAACAACGCTGTTACATCTGCCTAAAAAATCCCTCTCACTGGTTAAATTAATCAGTGCACCCTCTGAACTCTGCTATTTGCTGTTTCACATCAAAATTGTGCTTTTTTTTTTTTAGCAGAAGAATAAAAGTAGTCTTCTTTTGACTAAACTTTAGAAATTCATATTTATTTTATTTTGTTTTCTGGATTTTAAAACTATTTTTTTACCAAAAGGTCTTGAAAGGTATCTAATGCTCAAAGGAATATAGTGGCTGATCAAAGCTGGAATTGAAAACCAGAAAAACAGAATGCCCCAAGCCTGAAAACTTTTGGAATATAACCAACTTGAAAATGAGGACTACATCTCCCAGTACATGAAGAGCAGGAACCCTCCAGATGTGTGGCAGTGGCTCAGCACAAAGGAGGATGGGGAACACCCTGGGAAGTGTTTGCCAGCTAAGTAGTCTGCAATTCCTGGGACTCACAGCATTTCAAACAGACACGTCCAGTCCCTTGTCCTGCCACAAATCGACATCTTTTTCAGGCAAGAATACCCAGTTTTCTCCCCAGCCTGCACTGGGGAGTACGGTTCCCATTTCTAAAAGGGAGCAGCCTTCCACCCATGGGATTTTTTGGCATTTTGCAAGTGGATTTTGCACAGTTGAAGAAGAATCAGAGAAATTACACCTGGTAGTGGATTCTTCCATCTCCCTGAGGAATCACCTCCTGCGAGCAGCTGGGGGCTCACGCTCCTTTCTGAGTCCAGCACCTCAAAGGCTGTGAGTAGTGGGAGCAGCAGGGTTTAATGACATCAATTACTATAAAAGGGATGTTCTATAGAATAGATGCAAACCCATGGCTGCTTTTTGCAGGTGAAGAATGACTGATGATGTCTACAGGCAGCACTCACCAGCCTAGATCTACAGCTCCCTGAAAGGAGCCTGTAGTGAGGTGGGGGTCGGTCTCTTCTCCCAAGGAACAAGTGATAGGACAAGAAGAAACGGCCTCAAGTTGCACCAAGGCAGGTTTAGATTGGATGTTAGGAAAAATTTCTTCCCCAAAATGGTTGTCAAGCCCTGGAACAGGCTGCCCAGGGAAGTGGTGGAGTCCCCATCCCTGGTGGTATTTCAGAGGTGTGTAGACATGGTGCTGAGGGACATGGTTTAGTGGTTGACATGGTAGTGTCATGTTCATGGTTGGATTCACTGATCTGAAGGGTCTTTTCCAATCTAAATGATTCTATCAATTTATTCTAGGACAGAATGATGTGGAATGGGAAGGAAACATCAAGACACATTCACACAACTTAAAAAATAGCTTCACTCATTTGTTCTATTACAAGATTAATAATTTAGGACTAGATGGAGGGACCTTCACTTATCCCAAGGTCAAAATTCAATGAGCTGTTCCCAAAACCCTTCCATAACAGAGATACTTAGACTTGGTGTTTCACATGGAGCTCATCAGTGACTGGGAGCAGACTCAGCTACCAGCCTTGGCACTCACTGCCCAGCTTTGGGCAACCCTCTTTGTATCTCCATGCCCTTGGCTGTTCTACCTCAACCACACCAACTTCACCAGGGCTCACAAGCTGCAGAACCAAAAGCCACAGCTTGCTAAAGCTCCTTGAAGTCTCTAAAGGAGGGACAGAAGAGCCAGCTAGATCTCTGGGTTGAAGCTGATTTCTCTTTATTGCAAATGTACACATTACACTACTGATAATGCACAGAAATTTAAAAAGCTATCATTTGCTAAAATTTCATGATTACAAAACATCACAAAATCTGTTACAACTAAAAAACTCACCTTCAGGAGTATATAAATAGAATTTTGAGCATAAATAACAGTAACAAAATAAACAGATGTATGTATTCAATAAATTAATTATAAATATTGCATTGGTAATGAAGTGCTAGGTCAGAAGAACACCAGTATTTCCAGCAGAGACTTCTATACAAAAAAAGCTCTATTATAAATGAACCTTTGGAAACAAGTAGAATCCCTGAACCCTTTTCTCACACTGGTTTTTTTTTTTTCTTTTCTTGCTTTGGTTTCACCTTGGATATTCCTTTGTCAAATCGTTACAACAGCAGAACAGAACTAGAGACATCAAAAATCCACATTTTGGCCACGAGTTACTAAATTTTGAGTACCTTCCTTCAAGAACTGCATGGCTGAACCAGCTCTGCAGCATTTGAGTCACTAAACTGTCTCTCCACTGATTCCCACGGATCCAGAATCAAGCCTGGAAGGGACTGGAAAGAATTGTTGATTTTGCAACTGATTTGACCTATACCTCATCCATTTTCAGTCTTTCTCTCCATTTGCTAATGACATAAATGCTTCTATATAACAGAACCTTAATCTAAACACGAATTTGAACTGCTCAGACCCTACCTGATGAACACAGATGCCAGTTCTGTGCACCCTTCCACCCACACACTGCATTCTCACTCACACTAACGAGAACTCTCCACTGGATGATGCTAATGCCACAGCGAATGTAAATTAGCCTTTAAAAGAAATCAAAGATCCAGCTTTCCAAAGTACCCTTTAGCAATAAGGGAAGGAAGAAATTTTCCCCTTTCTTCCCTTATTTCCAAAGGGAAGAAAAAGCACAACAGACAAGCAGAATTGTTTTTTTCAGTGGTATGCTTTCAATAGAAAGTTTCCCCAGAACACTGTCAGCAGCTTTTCAAGCAACAGCGTTCACTCTAGTTTGTGTAACCACATTTGCTAAGTCTTCCTTATTTGTGTTTTGTTCCAAATGTTTGTCTTTCAGGCTCAGGAAGAGGAAAAAGTTTTTCTGCATTTGCTCCTAGGAGTAGAAATAAAAGGTGAGCATGTATGGTAATGAACTTGATGTAGGAAAAGTGTTTTATCATCACCACAGCAACGGAGGAACTCTGAAGAAGCTGCGAAGCTTTTCTAATTTAATCTTTCTTTTCCAAATAAAACTATGGATAAGTAATTCTTTAGACTGCTGAGTAGCCTCCAGGCACTCACCAATTAGATATACAACATACGGCAAGGAAAAGGCTGGCTCTGTGCTGAAACACACAAAAAAAGTTGGAAGCATCACTACATGAAAAGCTAAAAACCCTGCAGTATTCTGCAATGGTTCTTTAAAAACACGTGTGTGAGCAGAGTCACTTCTGAAAGCTGGGGCTCCTCACGGGTGACAGTTTGGAGGTGATGCCAAAGGGGTCCATGCTGTCCGTCTCCAGGGGCGAGGAGAACACCTCTGGTTCAAACGCCTGGCTGTAGTCACCATAGTCACCAAAGTCTGTGGACTCCACGGGCATAGTGTTGATCATAGGTAAGAAGTGAGATAGTGGAAGAAAATCTTTCCCTTTGAACTGCTGTCTTTGCTTGGCACTACTCAGAGACACGGATATTCCGTATTTTTTGGATTTATACACGTTGTACCCATCTGGACGAATCTCCTCTTCAAAGGAACAATCCTCAGTGGAATACCTGAGCTGCAGAGCAAGGAGTAACAAGAATTACAAACAATACACCCACCAGACTCACTGTATTCAACCACAACATCAACCTTGGAGGTGACCAGCCCTTCTCCCTCACTGTCAGTGGGGGCATCCCTCTGGTTTGCAATGGGTGCCCCAACTCAGTGCACTTTGCAGACCCCACTGCCAGATCCATGCTGGTAAGCTGCCTGCTGCTGATCCAGGGGGGACCCACTGCTCTGGTGACTGCTCCTTCAGTGAGGGACCACAGCCACTGAGATGAAGTGCTCTGAAGTGGTCAGGCAGTTGGACTAGATGATTGCTGTAGGTTCCCACCAACTGAAATTATTCTATTCTATTCTATTCTATTCTATTCTATTCTATTCTATTCTATTCTATTCTATTCTATTCTCACATACTATGCCTTTTTGGGTTATGAGGCTATTCAAAGGCCTAATCCAGAACTCATGAAGTTCCCCGTCCATCACATTAAATAAGCTTTGAATCCTGGCTGTGCACTTCTCCACGGTCACCACACTTATCCTGTCCTCAGCACAGGGAAAAAGAATCTCAAAGGACAGTGCTCATTTAGATAAACTGTCCTTAAGTGCTGACAGTACTTAACTGCAGTCATGAAACCTAAACCAACAATCCTCAGGTATAAAAATCTGGCTCTGTTACAGATTTGCCTGTGTATGGGCTTCAGGATCAGCTCTGTAGAAACTGCCCAAGACAGTGCTAACAAAAACATGGCCAATCAGTAAAACAATAACAAAACGGTAATTGCCTTTTTTTTTTTCACTCAGTGTTTACTGAAATTACAAAAGACCAGATAACACAGTGTTATTTTCTCATTACACATTCAGAACCGTCAATACCAACCCAAGCTAAGATTTTGTATAGAAGGATGTATTTTCTTAGGTCTGAATCTGCAGAATTACATCTGTGATACACTGTACAGACAGTATATTAGGAGTTTGCATCACCAGGCCAGACTTTTCCAGATCCTTACACAAGCACCGTATTTTTTACAGCTCTGGTGCTGCTCCAGGCTCAGCCACCAAAGGGGATTGAACTCACAGTCAATAAAAGACAATCACTGCTTATGTTTCAGTCTGCAGTGATAAAAATGTCCTTACAGGACTGCTCTGCCTGGCTGAACAGAGACCATATCTGATACTCTTCAGTCCTCTCTCAAACACTCTTAATAATATGGAGTAGAACTAAGCACACGCACTTGGGTGTCTTTTAAAAGCGCTTTTAAAACTAATCACATAATTTCAAAAAAGGCATTTTCTCCAAATAAATTATGCAATATTTATCCTTCTACACACATATGTCAAAAGAAAATGTATGTATATGATAGAAGTTTATGGCTGAATGGTTAGCTGTCCTGACTTCTCTGGGTGCTCAGCCTCACTAACAAGGATGATGAAATAAAAACGCTTCTTGAGCAAGTGTGCATTACAAATAAGAGTTATTGATTGTGCTCCCCCTCTCTCAGCTACATCATTCCCTCCTCACTTCATTGGGATTGTCTCAAGAGTATTTTTTTAAACCAGTACCAAATGCACTTCAAGTATTTCCAGGTTACTTTTTTTTTTCACAGGAGGAATTTATAGCAGGTCTGTATATTTCCTTTACAGGCTCCGGCACACTGCACACTCAGAAATCAACACTAGTCATCAATTTCCTAGTATTAAAAAAGGGCAGGAGTGCACGTGGCTGCTGAGTTCAGCTCCCAGACACTGTGTATGCCCTTTCGTTCTCCCACTCCTGAGCACAGCACTGATAAGGGGAAGAACTGCCTGCAGAGCTGCCCAGGCTGCCAGCAGAGAGGTGACAGCAGGTGTCCACAACAGAAGATGTGACAGCATGGCTGCATGTCACTGTATTTTCAAAAAATCAATCAACCCTAAGACTCTACACCAACAAACCCACTCTCAGTCAAAGCATACGCCTTCAAAATGATGTTATGTGAAAGCTATTTTAAAATCCTGTGGCTGATGGGAGCAGGATCCAGGCTCTGCTTTGTTTTCATTGATCATTGTGCTTCAGATAGACATTAAAACATTAAGCTAATAATTGACCCACCACACTGTGTGAACCTATGCACATTATCACAGCATTGATTGATTCAAGCCCAGAAAAGCAAGGAAATTCAGAAAGAAAGGCTTAATCCTGTGTTACATGCACGTTCAAAAAACATCACTCCATCAGTATTGCTTTTATTAAAGATACTGGGTGTTTTGAGTGGGTCCAGTCCCTGCCTGCCTGAGATCAGTGGAAATTTTGCCAGAGTAATCAGAGTCAAGCCACGTCTTTACTATGGCATAATAAAAAAACATCCCTCTGTGGAACCCAGGGTCCCCTAAAGCAGCTACAGAGACTGAACCTGAATCGCACCCTTCACATTCTACAGCTGGCAACTCATTCGTGTGGCTTAAAAGACAAGCTTCTATTGCTGATAACGACGAGCTGATAGGCTGACATACATACCTGGGGAACAACCATGACCTCAGAGTGGAGTCACTGAACTCCTCAACTCCGTGGAGTCTCCCAGGTATGCTCAGGTCACAAGTGAGACACTGATTAAGAGTCCTTTGAAACCCTCTTTCTGCTAGGTGCTGCCTCAGAGCTGGTGACCCCGTGTTTCTGGGACTTGCAAGCCCTCCTGGCTACATCTCCCTTCCGAAGGAATAGTCTTTTGTTTTCTTTCCCTGAATACCTGACCTAAACAGCGAAAAATTAGTCACATTCTATAGCGTAACTTAATCTGTTCTGTGGCAGAAACACAGCCGGCCACCAATGAGGCTTTTTAAACGGAAATGCAATTTTGCTCCAGACTGTATCTTCAGCCTATTTTGGTAATAAATGCTTTGCTCTCTAAGTGATCTTTCCTG
>NW_008612583.1:0-316 GCF_000691845.1 Merops nubicus | reverse complement strand
CGGGCAGCCCCAGTGACAAGAACCATTCGTCCCGCAGGGGAAAGGGGGTGGGGGAGCCCCGAAGGCTTCCTTACCCCATTACCAGCCGCAGAGGGAACCCCCCCGTGCCATCCCTCGGTCTCGGGGTCGCGCTGCAAACCCCGCTGGGGACAGGCGAGCCCGGGGCAGGGGCTCCGAGCCCCCGGGATGCGCGCAGCTCACCTGCCCGTGCAGCCGGCCCTCCTCGTCCATGCACAGGTACCGGGCGCTCCGCACGCCCTTGATGGCCACGGTGCGCACGGCCACGGCGCGGATCTCCAGCAGACCTGCGGGGACA
>NW_008612582.1:0-1023 GCF_000691845.1 Merops nubicus | reverse complement strand
CTCAGCCCTTCACCCCCAGCCTGGGCTTTGCCCCAAGCTGGGGCAGATCCAGAGCCCCTGTGTCTGAAACCAGCCCGGGCAGCACACAGCACAGATTTGTTCTTCCCTGGACGTGCTGCTCTCACCTCTTCGACACCTGAAAGTGCTCGAAAACGTCACCCTTCAGTTTGTGTTTTGGGAATGAGTAACCAAAGGAGCCATTTTGCCCCCACAGCCTTTTCCAAATCTAGTCTTTTTGCTGTTTTTTTTCCCCCTAAAAGCCTCAGGAAAGCACACGGGGATGAAGCCTGTGAGTAGGATCATTGTTCCCACGTCCACCCCGCGGTGGGATCTCACAGGAAGCATTTAAAGTTACGCTTGAAGTTGTATTTGTTGGCAAACTGGGATGAAAACCAACCCCTGGATGAAGTTGGGGAGGGTGCTGCAGACTGGGTGAAGGCTCCAGCCGTGGCAATGAGCAGCAGGGAGCCCCCCCCTTTGCTCTCTGCAGGGCTGTGGGCACCCCCTCACCCCACACTCACGTTCTCTGCGGGCGCAGGCGTTGGTCGCTGTAGGGTATCAGAGCCACCAGCTCGTTCACCTGCTCTGCAAAGACAAAGGGACCCGTGAAACCACACGACACCCCAAAAAAAAAGGGCATTTTCTGGTCAGGCTGGAGGCCCCGGAGCAGCTGGGTACCCGTGGGGACGCAGCCGGTGCCCTGGCAGGTGGGGCAGGTGATGCTGTCCTGCCCCGTGAACTCCACGTAGGGGAACCTGGCGATGTCCTCCACACGGTCCTGGCTCTCCAGGAAGTCACCCTCCTCATCCTCAGCGCCGCCCGGGGCCTGGGGGGGAGCGGGGGTGCCCCCGAGGGACAGTGCTGAACCCATCGTGCCTAGGGGAGAACCAGAGGGGGACCCCCACCCTGAGCGTCAGGCATGGGGAACCACCTTCCCCCCAGCCCCAGCACCCCTTAGAGAATGGCTCCTCCACAGAGGGGCCCCCCAAGAGGGGTTCAGGCCCATTCCCCCCACCCCAGGGA
>NW_008612581.1:384-966 GCF_000691845.1 Merops nubicus | reverse complement strand
TGCCGCCGCGGGGAGCAGGGCCCGGCCCCCCGCCGCAACTGCGCCCAGCAGCACAGCTGGGGACGGCTCCAGCCACCGCTCACCGCCTGCAAATGTCACCAGAAGCTCGAGGGCTGCGGGGCAGCAGCCAAGTGCATCTGGACCTACCTCACTAGGGCAGACCCAGACCCCCGGCTGTTGCTTTTAGGAAACTGAAAGCTTTTGTCTGGCTTGTCTCCTGCCAGAAGTAGTACGTCTAGTGATGCTCTTGTAACAGTCTTGCTACTGCTTTAGTAAGAAAAATATCAGAGCAGAGAAGAAAATAACCACTCTCTGTGGGAGCTCAGCAGACCATGTATGTGCCATTTTACAGGAACTTTGGACTCAAAACCAACCCCCCAGGCCCCCACTCCAGAAACCTGCCAGACCCAGAGTGCAATGACATTGTCCCATTGTCTCCAAGGAAGCTACTGGATAGGCAGAGGATGAAACAGGGAGAAGATAAATTGTTTTTTGTACCCCTTAGTGGCCAGACATCAATGCTGCAGCTTTGAAAGCTGTCTGTCCAAAAGCCATGAGGGGAGGAGGAAAAAAAAAGAAAAG
>NW_008612581.1:0-344 GCF_000691845.1 Merops nubicus | reverse complement strand
GAGGAAATGTGTTAAAAGGAAGCTCTTAATGACGTAATGGGTGAGAGACTCCCAGCTACAAGAGATTAACTGTCTCACCACATATACTCTTACTGCAAAGCAGAGGAAAGGGGTGGGAGGGGAGAACCCTCTTTCGAAGACCTGGAAACTTTCCAGCCCTAAAAATGAATTCACTGCTTTTAGTTTATGGTACAGTTTGTAATGACCGTCTTTGCACACTTTCTTCTGGGCTCCAAATGACTTAAAAAAATCAGGCAAATCATACCAAAGAATGTATGGTGTGCTGAATTACCCATTTTTAAGCACCACGTGAAGCAGGTAGGACTTTTTTGCAAAGTAACAAG
>NW_008612579.1:11788-17253 GCF_000691845.1 Merops nubicus | reverse complement strand
CAATGACCTTTAAGGTCTTTTCCAACCCCAACATTTCTATGATTCTACACTTTTTTTTTTCTTCTTTTTGTCTTTAAAACATGTAAGGAGGAGCTCCTTTCACTTAATGTTCTCAAGAATGCTTTGAGGGCTGGAGAAGGCCACGGTACCCGCTCTCTGTCCTCTGGTTGCACTGGCTGTTGATGCACTGGGGGAGAGCATCCTGCAGGCTGGGGTCGATGGCTGTGAAGGTCATGGGCTCCTGATGGACTTCACAACTTGGATTCCTGCATTTGGGCAAAAAGTGAAGCCTTGTTTTACAAAAGCAGTCAAAGCACCATCAACAAAACCCATCATTTTTACCTACTACCATCCTCTGCTTAATTCTACTAAAAATATCATCTATTCTTTCCCCTATCACCTCTAAATTAGCATAAACAAACAACTGGTTTTGTTAGCTAACTTCTCTCAAATGCTGCTCCAGCAGAGGAGGTCTGTTCTCAAGGCCAGGTTGGATGAGGCTTTGAGCAACCTGGTCCAGTGAGAGGTGTCCCTGCCCATGGCAGGGGGGTGGGACCGGGGGGTGCTTGAGGGTCCCTTCCAACCCATTCTGTGATTCTATGGCCTTCCAACCCAACCCATTCCATGATTCCAAGGGTCCCACCTGCTCTCGGCGTTGGTGAGGTTGCCGGTGCACTCGTTGACCTCCAGCGGGCACTCGCAGGGACACTCACACTCATTCTGCTCCATTCTGCAGGGGCAGAAAACACAGAGGACACCCATCAGACATGGCACCAAAGCTTCAACCCCACGAGGCAGCTCCTGAGCAGCAGCTCCCCGTGGAGAGGGCTGTGCAGGAACCTTCCTCCTTCCACTGGCGTTGCTCTACTCTGAACCTGAGGGCAATGTAGTAATGGAGCCTCTCTGATCTGCTGCCCACCTTCTGGGACTTAAAAATGCAGATAACTCCTGGACAAGTCTCACATCTAGATTCAAGGATCCTTCTTGCCAGCCCAACAAACATAGTGATGCTGATGTAGGGAAAAATCTGCAAGCACCAGGATGCCCTCAGTGAAAGACCCCATCAATCCACACACAATCATGGGTATTCACACACCAGAACAAAGGGCCTGATCCTCAGAGAACTGTCCCAAGAAACTGAATCTGTCATGAGCTCTCACCTACCTAAACATGCCAAGAAGAATCTACGTTGTGTTTTTATGCACCAACAACATCACAAAGAATCAGAGGCCTGCTGAGTCACCAGGTGTCTGACAGAGAGCGCCGGTGAAGTCACTATTCCGTGGTCACTTCAGTTCTGCACTGCTTGTTTGCATTTCATTTCGTGTGTTCTTATAACCCTTGGCTCAAGGAAGAGGGGAGGAGCAGAGGCCTGGAGCAGGCTGTCCCTGCCCCACGTGGGCTCACCTGTGGCAGTTGAGGCAGAGCCTATCCACCATGCTGCAGGCACAGAAGGCGAGCGAGTCGCAGGTCTCGTTGACGATCCCCACGAAGGCGTTGGTGCCTGGGATCCTCGTCAGCCTGTACTTGGAGCAGTGACTGCCATGCACAAGGTTTGTCAGGTCACCCTAAGAAAGAAGGAGACAGTGTCAATGGTGTAGCAAGAAACCCTGTTGTTTTAGGGAGCTGAAGACTTTCCCCCTTCCAAGGAAGCCTCCAGAGCCGAGGGAACGCAACTGCATGGGAGAACCCCCTGCACAAATAGGAAGCGTACACAGTTGTTCATCAGTCTCTTTAGTTTTGCTTCCAAGCTGCTGCTGGGTGGGAAGATTTTGCAGAAGGCAGAAAAAAAAAAATACACTCAGCTTGTGAACGTTATGAGGTGTGGTGGCAAAGTTGGGGCAAATATCCTGCTGGGAGCAGGTGACACTTGGCTCCTTCACAGCACTCACTGCCCCATCCGCACTGCCCCCGCCACCGGTGACCTCCACAGGCTCTGCTCTGACAAGGGGGCACCATCACAACTTGTTGAAAACTTCTGGGCACAGGTACTATGACAAAACCCCCCACAGCACTGTCCAGCTGTGACCTGGTTCATAGGCAGACTCATTTTTGGTTCCTATTTGCAAGCCACAAGTTTAAGTTTTTGCTCTGCCCTCCACAATTTCCTTGACAGTTGATCCACTTGCTGTTTTGCTTCCCAAGTGTGGGAAAAATGTTTAAGCCTACCTGACATCAATCAATGTATTCCGACATAACTTCTACTCCTGATGCTCATTTCCCAAGAATAATTGACAGGTATTATTTAAAGAGCAACTTCTCCCACAGAGCTCAACACCTTGTGAATAATTCTGCAGTGACCTCGCAAGGGTGGATCTGAGCACATGAGGAAGCTCAAACACAACCCACAGGGACCACAGAGCATTTGGGTCTCCAAGGAATGCACTCTGACATCAGAACTCTGAATGCTCATGTGCATCACATCAGTAAATGATTTCTTTGGACACTGAACAAAAAAAGAAGTTATTAGAGACCTGTGTCACCTTCCAGCCTCCTCTGCTGAGCCTGGCACCACCAAAAGAAACCCAACCCAACCAAAGAACATTCCAAAGCAAAATGAAAGAGAAACCACTCACCACCAAGCTGGTATTGAATTTATAAAACCTCTGCACCGTTCTGTCACTGAAGCTGTTGCAAAGGTTCTTCTTGACAAAGTTGGGGTGGTTCAGAATGTCATTTGCCACCAGAGGCTCCTAAGTGAAAAATGTCAGATTTTATCCCTTTGAAACCAGAAGCAACCAGCGACTCCTCTACGGTCCTTACAGAAAGTGGAGAAGGTGGGAACAAAGCAAGGGAAAAAGGAGCCAGACCTTGTGTGTGATGTGCTGCTGCTCCACGGGCGCGTGGCCTTTGGGATCGATGAGGGTTGGGTGTGCCACCAGGTACCCTCTGTCCTCCATGATGAAGCACCTGCCCCCAACAAACAAAGCACAGAGCCCCCCATGAGACCTCTCTGGGGCAGAGAAATAAACCGTCATCTTCTATTTACAGCTAGACGAAGGATCTTTGGAAGCTTCCATGGATGAAAATAACAGGGCCATTAAACAAAGCCCCTGCACAGTGTCTCTGAAGAATGTGTTGGGTATTTCCCTGAAGCTTTTCAGTCTGCTGCTGCTACAGCAAGCCTGGACCATCAAGGATTTCAAAATGGAACTGCTTAGGAACTGAAAGGAAAACTGCTCAGTGCGTTGTCTTCTCTGACTGGGAGGATCCAGAACTAGATGAAGCCTAATGAACTTGGAAAGCTTTAACTACTTATTAATCTACCATGTTACTAATTAAACAGAGATTTCACCCTCTCCTTTAATAACCTCCCGCTTCAGAATTTGATTTTTAAGAGGGAGATAAATCACTCCTGTTTCATTTTCAGCCTTCCCAACCTTCCCTCTCCCTTTTCAGCTAGTCCGGTGTGATCCCAGGGAAATGATGGTGCCAGATCTGCTCCCCCAGCCAGAAACCAGTGTGCTGTGAGCTTTTATTCCATGATTATTTCTTTACTGCCCCAAACTGGGTTTTGCATTAGAAATTCACGTCGTGATGTTGCATTTGCTCTTTCTTGTGAAAGATGCTCTAGGCAAGGAGAGAACAAGTAGGCTTGTGATCACCCCAGAGGGACTGCAGAGAGGAAAAGCTGAGTGGAGATGGAGTAAAAACCCCCAGTTCCTGCCAGGGAGTTCAAATAGTTGCCTCTTAGTGCCCATGTGCATTTACTCAAAGGCTGTAAGCATGAGATCCAGCTTCTATGTTAGAATGATTTAACAAAGCACAGAACAATATGCTTGAAATTCCTCATTTAGGGAATACAGAAACAGAATAAAGCATCTGCCCCTGTTGATTATTAATAGTTTTTAACTGGGAGGGAAGGACTGCCATATCAGACACCCTGATCTACCTTGTTTTTTTGCTTTATACACTGTAAAAAAATATAAAAATCTACCCAAACTAGGAAAGAAACAGGAGGATGACATCAAACCACTTCCCTTCCCAAATTTAAGGTTTAAAAAAAAAGCAAAGTAACAACAACAATGCCCAGATCATGTTATCAAGTTACTCCAGATCCAAACTAGAGGCCACCCTACGTGACTTTTTTAAAAAAAAGGGTAAAGATACACACAGGTCTAAATAAAATTAGATCATCCCAATGAAATCAGACTTCTGATGAATGCTGTGCTACGTAGTTCTGAGAAAAAGATAACAAAAGTGTATTTTAATAATCACACTCAAAATAATTAGGGCTAAAACATCATTATGACATGTAACATAATCAGTTAGAGTAACTAAATCAGTTACAGTAGCTGAATTCATTTTCAGGCAAATAAAAACAAGCAGAAAAGAATGTGAAGAGTGTTTGCTAATGGTTGGACTCGATGATCTGAAAGGTCTCTTCCAACCAAAATTATTCTATGATTCATTTAATGAAAAAATGTTTTCTTGCCCAGGATTTCAGCAAAGTCTAAATATAACAAAAAAAATTAATCAGTTATTTTGAGTTTGTCTTCCTGCAGACTGTTAGCTTGGCTGATGACAGTTTGATCTTCAGTAACAAGAAAGTCCAGATCATCTTTATGAGAACAACAAGCCCAAATTTTAGTGGAAATCAGAGAACACACGCTGAAAGTAAACAGAATCCCACACTAAATTAAGTTGGAAAGTACCTCTGGGTCTCCTGGTTAAAGAAAAAAAAAAGAACCAACAAAAGGAATCAAAGTTTCAGGTATTTCTTGCCTGGCATGAAGGCCTCACCTTATTTTGTTTCCTCCGTCTTGGTTGCAGACTGGCAGCAGGTCCATGAGCACCTTGTAGAAGTATCTCAGGGTGAAGTCAATGCCCATTACTGCCACCGAATGTCCTGAAGACATCTGAGCACTGCAGAGAGGGGAGGGAAAAAGGAAAGAGGCTTTCAGGGCTGAGTTAATAATTACTATTTTAATATTAATTGAACAAGCACTCCTCTTTGCTCAGCCCCACTGGCACTGACGTGCTGGCTGATGACCACCCTGTGCCAGGGGACATTCTAAAACCACCACTTCACAACTGTTCCTGCCCAGTATCCTTCTCCAACACAGGGCAATCACAAACCAGGCATTTTGGGAAAGGGCAGAGCCTGGGGTCCCTGTGGGAGCTCACCAGCACTGGCAGCAAGAGCTGCTGTGAGCTGCAATATTTCACCCACTGCTGAAAATCTGCTTCTGGTCCTATTTTTACACCAGTTTGGGAGTACACACAGTTGCCTTAGCAACTGATACATCAAAGGCCAACAAAACAGTCTCAGGCTGATGTGTGGAATTGTATTTTCTTACAGTTCTATGAAGGTTCCAAAAGGGCTATTTTTGCCCATTTGTATTGTTTTAGCTTCCACAGAATCCCAGCATGGTGGGGGTTGCAAGGGACCCCTGGGATCACTTCATCCAACCCCCTGCCCCAGCAGCTCACCCACAGCAGGGTGCCCAGGATGGTGCCCAGGG
>NW_008612579.1:0-11757 GCF_000691845.1 Merops nubicus | reverse complement strand
CTCCCCAGCCTCTCTGGGCAGCTGCTCCAGGCTCGGCCACCCTCACCCCAAAGAAGTTTCTCCTCCTGCTCAGGTGGCACCTCCTGGGTTCCAGTTGGTGCCCGTTGCCCCTTGTCCTGTCCCTGGGCACCACTGACCAGAGTCTGGCCCCAGCCTCTTGCCCCCCGGGGGCCCTTTAGCTCTTGCTCAGCACTGCTCAGATCCCCTCTGAGGCTTCTCTTCTCCAGCTCAGCAGCCCCAGGGCTCTCAGCCTGGCCTGGCACAGAGATGCTCCAGCCCCTCAGCATCTCCACAGCCTCTGCTGGACTCTCTCCAGTCGTTCTTTATTGTTCAGTAGTTCTTGTTTAATGAGCCCAGCACTGGACAGAGTACTCCAGATCTTTCCTCACCACCACTCAGGAGGAGCTCTCCTGGCAGAAGCAGAGTCTTGACATTTGGGTAAGACCATTTGGATGGTGAAAGCTCCAAACAGAAACTATATTCTAGTCATGTTCTTATTGTCCTAAAACTCCCTGTCCTGACAAATTCCCACCTTCCCCTCAGGAGAAAATCCAGATACTCAAGACCTCCTGAATCAATGCACGTGACCTAAGGCACAAATCCCCACTGGGCACCAGAGCAGTGAGGTTCTGGAACCTTCTAATATAATAAGAGAAGAAAATAACTAATATTTATTATGACAGGTTATGATAATGATTATATTACGTGGTGATCTGTGGTAGCCTCAAGCTACTGAAAAATCTCTGTCCCCGATACATTTGTAACCCCCAAACTCTCCAGTTTTGCTCCCTGCAGCACTGAAGTGGCACGGCCAGAGCAAGTCACATCCCACCCCTGAAGGACCCAGACTGAGCAGCTCACCCTCAAGGCACAGGGCATGCTGGTTTGCACCTACATGGCCTTATACTGATGACAAAGGAGACACCTTTGACTTACTGGCTTTTAAAAACTGCTTTTCTAAATAATTTTATCTCTGAAGACAGTAAAGAAAGTTCAGAAAAAGAGGAACCTGAAGGCCACAGCTGGACTATACAAAGTGGAGGCTGTTGGCAGCCTCTGATCCATGCAAACCCAACTCTGTTTATGGGACTGAAAAGGTTGGTTGCTTTTAAAGATGCACAGTGAAGGTGTAGTCAAATCTAATTAGTAGATTTATAAATATTGATCCTAAAAAACTTCATTTAGTTTGTTACTCCTTTCACAGAGAAGAAAAGGGAAAAAAGAAGACAGTGAAGCAGCACAGATACATTTAACTGTGTGTGACAAGGTGTCAAGTGAAGAAGTTATTGCTCTGTCCTAACAGACAAAAAGCCACCAGGAATGCTGTAAATACTTTAGCTTCATTTTTAAGCTTTAAATCCTTCTGGTTTGCTGGTGCAAGAGCTATTAAATAACTTCTTGCATCAATCTTCTATTCCAGCCTCCAAAGAAGAAATCAGATATACAGAAAATGGGAATGAGAGAGAAGCCCCAGTTCCAGATAAAGCAATGATGTTATTTAAACCCACACAGCAGTTTCTGCTGGAAGCCTGCCTCTGAACTCTACCAGTTCCTCCCCCACCCCTCTGTTTTAGTTTAACTAAGACCTCTTTGGGGATTATCCCTGCATAGGACTATAAGCTCTAGAGGTCATATGTACCCAGGAATCACATTCACAACTGCCAAACTTTGTTTAACTGTTCTTTAATCATGTTCTAATAACCCACGTGAGCTTTTAAGTTCTTAAAGCTAACTGAAGCATCACTTGCTAGATAAAAATCAGAACTGTGATTAATTGCACCTCTCTTCTTACAGAAGTGCTTATTTCCCTGAAGTAAATTCCTCTGTGACAAGCACCACACAGGCGTCAGGCCTAAGAATACTCCTGGCTAAAAAGACAGGCAGATGTCCTGTGGTGGGAGACCTCAGACAAAGCTGAGGTGTCTCTGAGGAGAGCAGAGAAGCAGCACCCTGGGCTCTTCTGGCTTTGTGAGCTGTATTTACCAGTGCAATGTTAGAAGCTACCTTTGCACTGATAGAGTGTGCACAGAAGTCACATGCTCACTGGAAGTCTTGGAAGAGACTCCGTGTGAAAAACCAAAACAAGTAACTACTGTTTGCCATCTCTTGGGAGAGCCTGTGCTGGAAAGGTTCAGCACATGTTCTATCAACTGATCTCTCCTTTAAACAGCCTCATCTGAAACCAAATCTCAGCCCTAGGCTGGGGGCCTGGCCAGAGGGAGCTGAAACAAAGAGTCTGGTTCTTGAAGAAAGGGCCATTCCATTACTGAGATGTTCTCAGAGAGACTGACTCCAGCTCTCCTGGTGTGATGTACAGAAACCTGGAACAGAATCATGGACTGGTTTGGGTGGGAAGGGACTTCTAAAGCCCACCTAGTCCAAACCCCTGGAGTCAGCAGGGACATCCCCAACCAGAGCAGGTTGCTCAGAGGCCAGGCCAACCTCACCTGGGATGGTTCCAGGGATGGGGCATTGATCAAGACTCTCTGGGCAACTTCAGCCAGGGGCTCAGCACCCTCAGTGTAACAAATTTCTTCCTTCCCTCTGGTCTAAATCTCCCTCTTTTAGTTTAAAACAGTTGCCTCTTGTCCTGTCACTGACATCTTGATCAACTTTCAAGATGGATTAAAATTTCCCCTTTCCTTTTTTTAAGCCATATAAGACTCATTAATAAAGAAAATGCTTCCTCCTCTGTGGCTATAATGTTCAGTTTGGTTTTGATCCCAAAGGCATGGGCTGCTGTCTCAACTCTGATTTGTTTTCTGCAATCCTGTTGAAGGTTTACAGGCTTCTCCTCAAGTTCTTATTCCTGAAAGCCCCTGCCCAGAAGTGCCAAACTTAAACAGCCCAGGTGAGGAGCTCCCCTAACTTCTGGAGTACAGACAGAGCTTTAATTAAAAGTGTCTTGTGGACTGACCTCTACTTGCAGTTAGGCAGATCTGCTTTCACTTCTTACTCCCTTCCAAACATCACCCTGGTACATACACCTTCAGCAGTGAAGGTGTGAGTCACTTCAGGAAATTCAGAGATTAGCAGTCTTGATGAAAAAGTATTTTACTACCAGCAGAGAGGGACACATCCCCAGCTGCCCAGTGGAAGTGATCCCTCTCCTCATCCTAAGTCCTTGTCTTCCATACATGACAACTCATGTTCATCCTGGAGGACATTCTCACTGATAAATCTTTTTTTTTCTATATGTTGTTGTTGTTAACACATCAATAAAGCTCCAGAATACAAACCTAGTCATGTGAGACAGACTGTGCACAGTGTTTCAGTACACTATTTCCACTGAATCTACAGAAGGTTGTATTACATTTTACCATAAGCACTTGAAAACCAGGTTTGGTTTTTGTTTCTTGAACATGCAGGAGTCACTCAGCACAGTTCTCTCCTTACCCAAAGCACAACTTCATAACTGAGAGTGTTCTTGCTTGACACAGAGCCCCAAACACCAATTACCTGGAAGAATGGACAGTGTGACTGATGGTAACGACGTAGCCAGCCCCTCCCACATCCAAGTAGGGACCAGTAAAGGTAATTAGTCCTGGATTAGCCACTGCATGCAGGTACCTAAGGGCAGCCAGAAGAAATGCTCATAATTAGTCAAAAAAGGTATTGTGAACTTCAAGACAGGATCCTTGATTTGGCAGAAACACAGACAAATATGTGAGTTCTGCACACTGTGAACAATCTGCCACACAATTGATGTTTCTTAATATTAAACAAGTACCCAAGCATGATTAGGACCCCGACCTAAGGCAGGCTTGCTCAATAAATGGTTCCTCAGCATACAGAACTGCATTAAAAAAAGCTCAGTTCTGCACAGAACATGTTTAATGTCACTGCAGACATTATTCCCCAGAATTATGGATGACTTAGTGCCAGCTGAGTCTCCAACTCAAAGCAAAGAGTGGCAAAATTATTACATTACAGAGGAGAAATGACATCCTATAGACAGAATTCATAAAACAACATTCAGAAATATGTCAGAAAGGTATAAAAAATTACAATCTCTTTTAAAACTTCCTGTCAGCATAAAATGAGTCACAATCATGTCAATGCTTACATGCTGTAGGAAAGTTTATAAAACATTCCTATCACTGGAAACATATTTGTGTATGAAAAATCTACTACTCTGCTCTCCCCCACGCCAGTGCAGTAACCTATGAGTCTGGACCACATTGTGCAAGGGTTTGAATTCTACTTTTTTACTAGTGCTTTGCTTGCAACTTCTTTCCAAAACACTCTTGTTTGGTTTTAGATAAAAACCAAGACACTGTGAGCATGCTGCATGTGGAGGCTTCTTCACAACTATGGTTTGAGAGAATCACTAAAGGGTGAGAGCTAAAAGAAAAAAATAACCCAAAACCTTCCCAAAACCAATAATGAAAATAATTGGAGAGCTTTTAAAATGGAGCTGATGGATTGTAAAAGTGCACTCAGTTCATTTATAGGTTTCTCTCATTACAAAACAGAGAGCGAACTTCCATCATCTGATCTGTCAGAAAAACACAAATAACAACTAAAAGGAAGAAAACCTGAATTAAAGCTTATCAGTAGCTATGGTAATGGGTATTTTCAGGGGAAACATGGGTCAGGAGAGCTTTGGCACGGCCAGGAGCAACTCCAAAGCCTTTTGGGTGCAGCTGGAGGGCCGGGATGTGGCGCTGGCTCGTGGCACACGCACACGTCAAAACTCACTCTGGAGTGCTCCCACCTCGCAGGCCCTCATTTGTCATGGATGCAAATACCTTCCCAAGCCAGACAACAGTGCATAATTAATAGCGTGCAGTCGAGCCAGCAAATTCCTGCTTTAAATTAGGGAGGACACCCGCTGTAAACGCACAAACAAAAAGACTAAAATATTCACAAGCAAAAACAGCACAAGGAGCTGAAAACTTCCGAACGAGCTAATCCCTAAAGGGGGTGCTCATTTTCTGAATATTTATACCCCCATCTGCCATAGCAGGGATATGGAACAAACTATCACTTAAAAGAAAAAGGGATGGAATTAGGACTAAGAGAGGTTTTAACTAGCTGTATGTCAGCACCGAGCCTTTCACCCGCGATGAAAACATTTCTAGCTGAACAGCTTATAGCTACCCATCAAAAAACCCCCAGGCTACGAAATCGATACCAAATATTCCCCTTATTGCCCTCCAAGATTATCCAAAGCTTTGATACGAGGACCCTAAAAACTCACCATTGTCTCCTGGTGGGATCAAATGCTTTGTCCATGAGGGAGCCGGGGTAAATTCGGAGCACCCCATTGGGGGTTGCTATGTAACGGCGCACAATGGAGCTGTTCAGGCTGCTCATTTCCATTTGTGTCATCCATTCATCTGTGACGTGACTGGTAGCCATTACTTCATTCCTGACAGAGAACTGCAAAACAAAGGCAGAGCTGGCAGGGTTCCTCTAAGACTTGCATGAGAAGATAATAAGCTGCTCGCGGGGTTTCCTAAAGAGCAATCGGAGATCATCTAAACTCAATTACTTGTTTAAAGTCTTCTCACACCAGACGAGTCTGGCACATTCCATGCAAAGGAAAAGCTTATTATAATGAAATATTGTTGTCGTTATCTCTGCAGCTTTAAGAGTTTCCTTTCTCCTTTGTGAAAACATAAATACTGCTCTGCTTGCACACAAAAATGTCTCATTTATATGCCTGAGAACACAAAGATATTTCCGATAAGAATTTATTGTAGCTTTAATTTTTCTAGCGCTTATTTCACTAGCTGCTGATGAACTTCTCCCCCCCTCCCCTCCTCCTCTCTCCACTTTTCTGAGCTTTGAAGCCCATGGCCATCTCTCCAGACATGGGAAGACCACTCCTCCATAAACCTGTGGACATCAGGAGATCAGTGGCTCAGATGCTCCCCTCCTGGATGAATCACACAAGCAGAGAAGCACAGACTCGGTTGGGTGGGAAGGGACCTTTAAAGGGCATCTAGTGCAACCCCCTGCAGGGAGCAGGGACATCTGCAGCTAGAGCAGGGTGCTCAGAGCCCCGGCCAACCTCCCCTGGGATGGTGCCAGGGATGGGGCAGCGACCACCTCTCTGGGCAACTTGGGCCAGGGGCTCAGCAGCCTTAGCGTAGCAAGCTTCTCCCTTAGGCCTAGCCTAAGGGAGGGGGTGGCTGTGAGGAGCGCCGGGTGCCCAGGGCTGGCCAGGGCTGGCAGGACACACCTTGAGGCCCGGGTTGGCGATGAGGCGCGTGTTGTCGCTCAGGTAGGCCGTGTAGTGCTCCACCATCCGCTTCGTCTCCGCCTGGCTGAGGTGCTCGTAAGGAGACGAGAAGCTGCCCGCCGACAGCATCACCGTCGGGCTTTCTAAAACCAGCAAAACAGGAGACAGGGAAGGGTGATGACCTGCACTTATGGCATGGTATACCCCTTCCCACCACACAAGGAATGTCCTCTGCCCGCTCCCTCCGCTCCCCCGCACTTTGGCACCCAAAGCTCACAGCTCCTTCAGGCCACGGGTGGACTGTGAAGGCAAAAAATGTGACCTCTTACCCTGATCTCCACGTGTTATTTGGTAGATGTTAGTGTCCTTGTTCTCAAAGTCTAAATGCTTTCTGAATTATTACTTTTTCAAAGATTACAAAAGCTGTTTGCCCTTAGGAACAGATCTTGTGCTAAAGAAATGAATTATCCACCTTTAGGTTGGACGTGTGAGAGAAAAACAGAGGTGAGCACTTCCAGCTACAGAAAATGACTAAATGGAGAATGACAAGGAGGAGCTTACCAATAAACGTGTAGCTGTCTGGGTTGGTTTTCAGAACAGACTAGAAAGCAAACTTTCATTGTGCAGAAACTGCAGTACCAGACAGCTTTTTCTTTTTAGAAAGAAAAATGATGACAACGATGCAGGGCTGAAGGTTGAGAAGAACCTGAGCTGAGTATTTGACCCATGGGACCCAATTTCCCCCTGTGTAATGGTCTCCAGAGGGAAAAATTCCCTGGAGTACGTGAAGCATTCTGCTTTTATTCACATTCCTCTAAAACACAACCCCATACATCTAGCAACCATATGTACCATGGTCATCACTCCTGAACTTCTACTACAGCCCCTCATCTGCTTCCCAGACCAAATATTCTAATGTGATTGCATTTTGCTTGGCATGAAGTTTTTCCACTTGTCAGCTCAGTACTGAATTATTTTTTTTTCTGTTTTCCATTTCTATCTTGTCTTTCTGGACAGAAGATAATCAAGACTAGGCACCACATGAAAGAAAGGAAAACCCCTGCACTTCAAACAATCAGCAAGGGAATCTCCATAAGTTTGTCAAGTTCCCCTGTAACTCTCCAGTCTAATCTCACTTAGCTATTTGTGGAACTGCAATACAGCAAAGAAAATATCACAACTGTGCCTCTAAATCCACCCTGAGACCTTTAGATCAAAACAAAAGCATGTAACTCAGAACTTCTTATAATATAGCAGAGATTTTAGAAAGACCCTACAGATTAATACTTAGAAAGCTTGCAAGTTGTGGTCCCTTCCAACCCTGACAGATTCTGATTCTGTTTTAGCAGAGGATTTAGTAGTGTTGGCTTGATGGTTGAACTTGATGATCTTAAAGGTCTCTTCCAACCTAAAGGATTCTATGATTCTAATATGTGATGTTTTTAAAGTTTCGTATCTTTTCCAGACATTAGAACTTACACTGTCATGGAGACTCTCCCTCTTTCCAGTAGCATTTGAGCAGCTACTGAAATGAGTCAGGTAGAGCAGAAGCCATTTAGCTCATCAAAAGCAGGGATGTGTCAATAACTCAGGAGCTTTCAAGCAGGTAAGGAGGATCTGGAAACCATCACACCACTGAGGTTCTCAGCTTCCCCCAACAGATTTAACTTCTGACTTCACATGGCTCAATGGTATTAAATGCTTATGGCAGGGAAAAACTTGCATAAATCCAAAGTCAAAGGCATAGTATTCCTGAGTGACTGGCTGAGACTTCACCCTACTTAGGCTGTTTGTCAATAAGCTGCTTTACAGTCAAGAGAACTTAAATTTTAAGCTTGGTGGGACACGTCTCACTCTCCCCACTCCACCTGCTGGGAGCTTGAGTGAGCAAGACTCATGGTGCATTTATCCCATGCTCTGATGAGCAGCCCCATTGCACCCACCCATGTGAGTGCTTGCTATTGAGCAGGGTGGCCACCATCAATGCAGAGCTGAAGGTAAGAGCTGATTAGAAAAATCAGCCGTGGAAATAAAAGCCTCTCCAGAGCAGAGTATTTCCAGTGGTTTGTGAGAAGAGCTTTACTTTGGGCTGCCACACTCTACAGCCACATGCACGTGGTGGTCAAGATGAACTGCAAGAAAGCCTTACCTAAGGTAGCCAGCTGCTTGAAGTGCAGGCAGGCATTGGGCTGGCCCAGCAGATCCAGTCGATGGTACAGGAGCTTGCTGCTGGGGACAATGTTGAGATTCTTCAGCTGTTTAACAGGGATTTCTGGCTGTATTACCACGACACACAGAATAAAGGACGTGTCCTGGACCTGAAAAACATGGGCAAGTCAAACAAGAAAAAGATGGAGGAGTTACAGAACTTATTTTCCATTTGGCATTCATCCTCTTCTCCTCAAGCCCTCCTCTCCTCCAGTTCTGGAAGGCAGCACCATGCATGGCCATCCTCTCAAGGATCACAGTTTCCACCCTCTCTGAAACCAAACAAGTCCTTTTCAAAGAAGCTAACTGGACTTGATCCTGCAGGAAACAGAGACAAGGACTGTGCTCAAGCCATTCTGGTCCCTGTGCAGGATAGAGACAATTGTCTTCAGCAACTCAGCCCCATCCAGGCACATGCTAGTCTGTCATCATCTTATAAATCAGAGCCACTAAGCTGTACAAAAATTACTTTGTCATAATCTATGAACAAAAGACAAGTAGTTTTCAGGAAAAAAAAAAGATTACATTAAGACCTTCCTTTTGTTGGTCAATTAGCAGTAATTTCTAACACTGGTTTGTGGATACTTTCTGAAGTGCCATCAACAGAGAAGCTTCAGGTTCACAGCTGATAAAAATAGACTGGTATTCACTCCTTTTATGAAGGATACAGACAAATTAACTCTCAAAAGTAAGACTTTATCATTACCACTCTTAATTGTGTGCTGCATGTGTCACATGCTTTACTGGTTTGTGTATTTTAAGTATCCCATAGTATACCAAAGTAGGAAAACTTGGGAGTTGCCCAGCTGCTCTGCAAGGGTGTTTTGATATTGAATGTAACATTAGAAGATGAGCTCCAGACACCCTCTTGTCACACAATGACAGTTTTAACCTCTTAAAACTGCTCAGCTTCACCTTTAGGTTGGATTTAACTCAGTATTGTGAAATGATTCACAAGTACCCTCTTGAGTTTGTTGGCAGAAAGAAGTAGCCAATTATTTCTGGCATCAGCAAAATTCACCTGGATTATATTTAACCTTCCATTCCATTTTAAATCCTCAGGTCAAGATTATTGTTCAGATACATTCTAAGCTGAAGAAAGGAAAGACAGCTGCTGGAAGCTCTCTTATAAAGCTCTTAGAACTGGTAATAACAGCCTGTTGCATACACATCATACTTGGTTTCAGTAAAAGCTTTGACATAACTCATGTTTCTCAGTGTTAAATTACAGCAAACATCATCACTAGCTACTGATACAGTCCTGCAACATGATAGTGTCAGAAGGAGAAGCTGACATTTTCCTAACTGTATTAATTAATGGATTGCACTACTCTGCCCCAAACAACAGTATTAAGCAAAAGAAGGACTCAGTCCTAAAGGGTGCCTCAGCACTGTGTGGGCTCTGGGAGGTATTTCTGTGTCACCTGCCTTGCAGAGTGACATCCAGACCAGCAGAGATTTATTTCCATTGGGAAAGCAAGAGTACCACCTCTATGTAACTAGGCATGACATATGTCTGATGAAATGAGGGGCCTGCATGACAAAAGAGCACACACATATCTGTACAAACACATCCCTGAAGATGACCTGGTTACAAACCTAAAGCAGCAATTTGATTGTCTCTTCTCTGTAACAAAAACCACACTCGTGCAGCTTCTGAGTGATCCAAACCCTTCCTACTTCAATACAGAGCAATGCTTCATGCTCCACTGCATTCACTGCATCACTATATAAAATTTCTCTGTTTTTATCAGCTGTGCCATCCCTGCAAAAGCATCACTTTTAAGTCCTTACCATCTTCCAGGCATAGCTGACGTTGTAGGCTTCTTTTCCCACCTCCCTCAGTTTGTTTACGTGCCAGGACAGCGAGGAGTTCACAGGAACTGTAATGATCTGGCTGCCCAGGGGGATGCTGTATTGGCAGATATAACATACAGCATTTTATTGAACACTGAGAAAGCTCTCAGGAAAAACCCATCTCCTGTACATTTATAAATACCCTGAGATATGAAGAGATGAACTGTTAGCAGACTCAGGTGAAGGAAAAGTGTTTTCACACTGGAAATGCACTTGTGCACCAGCACATTTTGAGTTAAAACACATACTCAGGTTAGACAAAGGCTAAAGAAAAACCCAGACCAAGTAGTGGAAAATCTTCCTGACAGAAAGACATTAGAAAAAAGCATCCCCCAGATCAGCTGAGGAAACCACTGCTTAGCATAAGCAAAACACAAACCAGAGTGGTTCTGTATCTGGGGGCAGAGGGAGAAAAATCCACCCAAGTATCCAGATACTGTAGGGTAAGGAACTTTACCTTATATTCTCTTAAAACCCCTCTGGAAACACTTCTAGTGCTTTAAGGACTGCTCATGTTTGCACTTGCATCCCAGTTCCTTACCTCAGGATGTTCTGGCGCACCAGCTCGAATTTAGGAATGTTCTCATAATGGATAATGTCTGTGTGGAGAGGTGGTTCAGACAGCAGGTAGGGCCTGGTAAGGGATGGGTGCATAAGAGTGTACCCTAAAAAATAAAGCCACAAACCCAGACGTTCAGTGTGTTATAATAACTGAGCCCAGGATGAATATTTACAGGAGGAAAGAAAAAAAAGAATACAGTCATCACAGAGTTTTTGCTAAGACTTAACAAATGGAGGTGAACAAGCAATATTATCATCAAAGAAGCTGCAAATGAAGAACTTGGTGAGTTGCAAATGAAAGACAGGTCAAAGAACCAGGCAATAAGGAGGCTGGGATCAGAGGAAAAGAGCTGAACACACAAACATGCCAGTTGTGCCTTTTGCCTGACATCTAGAACACCTTGGATGTTACACATGTAGAAAATCTCAACAGCAAGTAAATATTTCCACATCAAAACCACAGTGCAGACATTTCAAGTCACAAATCCACCTACAGGCTCTAGCAACTCTGAGGCAAAACTAACCAAACAACACACAATTAATCTTTTAATCAATATTATCATTCATTACTTATAGACTACTTAGAGACATGAAGATTAAGAGTTTCCTTTTGATGGTTAATGACCTCAGAGAGGCTAGAAGAGATTATATGAGTCAAAGTTACCTTTATTATCAATGAGGAAAGTGTAGGAACCCAAGGAGTCTTGATAATAGGTGACATCTTCCAAGATATATGCAAGATTAACATCCACTCCAACGATCCCCAGCAGCAGGTTTCCAAAGTAACATGGTTTACTTACAGTCATTATCAGGCCTTAGAATGAGAGAAAAACCATGAAACCATCAGCAACAATATCTAGTTCATTATTTTTAGAGCTTTATCATTTCAAAATGTTATACACTTACATTTTATATAGTATTGCTTGTTGGAGTATGGCTAA
>NW_008612578.1:0-1816 GCF_000691845.1 Merops nubicus | reverse complement strand
GATGGAGGAAATCTCCCAGGGAAGTCCAGTGCAGACTGAAACCATTTGCTTAAACAAACAGCTGGTGGTGGATTGGGTTTCCAAACCAAACTGCAACCCAGCACCTACTGAGCTTCATCCATCATTAGTCTTTCATTAGGAAACTTGTTCTTGGCCTGGTCCCCAATTCCCAGAGGACCAACCCTGGAGCTGTGTCCAGCAGCCTCTGTTCTTCTGCCCATCTTTAACCTTGGGGCAAGGCAAATGCTCATTTGTGTCTCATTTTCATACAAAACTCCCTCTCCTGATGAGTTTTCACTGTCAAGGCTGCCTCTGCCCCATCCCCTCCATCCCTGCTCCTCATGGCTAAGCAGGAGGAACAGGTGGGACAGCTGACCCTGCTGAATGAAAGGAGAGCACAGTCAGCTCCCTTCACCCCTTTCTCACAGCCTGCCACTGCTGTCAGTGATCCCCCAGCCCCCCGGGGACAGGAGCTTTGTGTGTATTAGTCACATGAAAGGGAAGAGCCTGCAGCAGGCTGCTCCTGGGCTTTGCTTCATCTCCAGGCGAGGGGATGGCTTGCCACTGTGTTCCTCAGGGCTGGAATCAAATGACAAGCCTTTTTTTATTATCTGCACAAATTGGCTTCTGTGCAAGATGTGCCACGGCTCTGATTTAAAAAAAAAAAAATAAGGCAAAAAAAAAAGAGAACAATTTACAATGACCCCGGTTGTGTGGGGAAATGTGTCAAGCCGGCGCTGAGTAGGAAGTCAGAGCTTTTTCTGCCATCAGATCTTTAGGGGGGGACTTGATCTCAAAGATCCTCAGCCTGTCATCACACAGCAGGTTCAAGAAGGGCACCAACGGTCCCTCGCAGTCTAAAATCCATTAAGCTGGTGTCACCCCCCCCCAACCTCCCCGGCAGACCCCCACGGAGCTGGTCTCACGTTTCCATGCTGATCTGTGAGCTGTGTTGTCCTCCTTGCAGGGATAAAACCCAGAAACTCGTGGGAGCAGACCTGTTACACCACGAGGAAGCAGTGCAGGTACTTATAAGACCTGTAAGGCTGCTCTGTGTTGCCGAGGTCAAAGACTAGGTTTCACTATAGGCTTAATTGACTTTGGTTTTTATAAACACACTCATTGCCTGCCCTTATATCAGCAGGTAGGAGCAATATTTCCACTGCTCTCAGCTATATTTGGCTGCTGAAAGCCACAGAGCACCAAAATTAGCTCAACGACAGCAGCTACACCATGAACAAAGAGTTTTATGCTCCATCCAGCAAGAGCAAAACCTTTAACTCAGATGTGCAGGTGTTTGCACACATAAACTCTACTTATTTATCAGCTTCACCATTCCCATAACCATCTTCAGGCAGAAATGCAGGTCCCTGACAGCAGAGAGAAAGATTCAATCCCACCAGACTGGGACAATAACTTCTCTATGTGGATAAGACACTAAAGGAAAAGAAAACCAACCTTGACCATTGGCACAAGTATCTTGGCCATTGGTACAACTACAGGACAGATGTGGCAACAACACATTGCTGTTGTCTTCAGTGAAGGTGTCAGTGATGTTTCAGGGCTCAGTTGGGAGCCCCTGATGGGTTGGTCAGTGCTTAGGATGTCTGCTACTATTAATGTTAAGAATCTTACTTTGTTTTCCTACTCAAATCAAGTTCTTTCACATTTCCTTTCAGTTTTTTCCTTAGGTTCATCACATCTTCATGAACTGTGTGTATCCAGCAAGAAACCATTTCCTACCCAGTCTTAAAAAATACTTCTGTTAAATAATAATTGAATAACAATAATTAATATTAATAATAATATAACAATA
>NW_008612577.1:0-5523 GCF_000691845.1 Merops nubicus | reverse complement strand
TTTTTTTTTTTTTAAATTTTATTTTAGTATGGATGTTTGATTCTGTGAAACATTATTGGATCACTCTAGGCTTCCCATCGTTAAGTAAATCATAGTTTCTTCTTTTGATTTCATCCAAGAAAATGCAGGATGCCCTTTCAAGATAATGTCTCTGACATTTCATTTAGTATGAGGAAACTTGTAAATTATTCAGCAATATGTGTGTCCTTATGCACTGCTAGAAGTTTGGTTTGAGCATAAGCAAATAGTTTTTCTATGAATTTTTTGATCAAAGGAATGCAGTACTTTGAAGAACAGAACTATGAGGAAGGATTGAGGTATGTGTGGCCTCCTTTCTTCCAGCTTGTTTAGACAAAGTTGTTGAGCATTTACTTTCAGATGCCAATATGAGTTGGCTGCCAAGGAGGCAAAAGACTATACTACTATTGCTTGAATGAAACAGCTTTTTACAACATGCCCCCCGTATTTATTTGATACTAAAAATATCAAATATATAGAGTATCAAACATACAAATCTGATACTATAATTACACTATATAGTTTGAAATAAACAATAAAATACAAATTTAATACTTAATAAGGAATAATTTAAATACATACTAGACTGAAGCGAGGAACTTTGTCTAGTCCTTAAGGAAAGGAAACGGTAACATTTGTGTGTGGGGGGAAAAAAAATCCAGAATCTACACGAGCTTGCTCTAATTATACTTTGCAGAAGTTCAACTTAAGGGATCAAGAATTTTCTGCTATGTCTTCTTTCAGCTCAGATTTACACAAAACTCTAAATGTTTCTAAATGTTCTTGATTGTGTTCAATATGAAAATTAGTGAAAGACAAGGAAATGTAAGTTTCAGTGTTGTATAACATTTTTTTTTTTCTACCCCTTAAAATTCTAAGGTTATGAGTTTGCTTGCTGTTAGTCTTCGATTTGTGGCTAAGTGAAATAGGCTCTTTGATATCAAGATGGTAACACACTGATTTTGTAGCATTGCTTCTGCTAAAGCTGGTGGGGATTCACCTGGTGAGTCTGAGCTGAAAATAACTGCAGTAATTCTTGCGTAGCTTGGGTGACCATATTAATCCTGCATGTGCTCATATGTGTGTGTGCCTAAATTGTTTCTTAAGGAGTTTTTCCTTTTTTTCCCCTCCTTAATTCCAGCATGATAGAAAATGTAATTTCTGACAGGTGTGGAACTGATTACAGTGATCAGACCATTTCTGGGCTTGAACAGTAGAAGTCCCTGTGTCAGAAATGTCAGTGATTGCTGCTGTGTGGCTTTGAATGTACCCCTGCATCTGCTCTTTTTGACCTCTGGGTTTATATTGGAAGGAGTGAATTGTGGTCGGGTTTTGATAATAGTTGATGATGTTGATTTAATGATCAAATCATCAAGAATTTAGGCCTTACATGTTGCAAAGGTCAGTATTATTTTGTGAACTACTCTCAGTGCAAAACAGATTCAGCTACTCAGGATTGAGTATTTGGGACAGAATTATAAAGCAAATGGATATATCATCCAAAACATCTTCCTGGGATACTGGTTTGAGTACATTTAAAAATGTTTTAGGAAGGATTAAATGCTTTTCAGTAGTTCATTGTGTGTGTGAAACTGCAGGTGATTTCTAAGAAGAGATTATGCTAGTAATGGTTGTGGTACACTTGTTTATCCTGGTATAGTTGACTTTTTTTAGTCTGAGTTGCTAGGGAAGATGGATAAGGATTTTTATGGTTTTGAGTAACATATAATTTATGTAAAGCTGTTTATATAACAGCTTTCAGTTGGTCAGGTTTGTGTTTTTGTGTCTTTAACTATGAGACTGATTTTAAAAAATAAATTGCTATGTTGCTGTATGACATTTAAACCCTTTTTTTTCCCCCTCCCATTCCAGGAAGATATGAATTTAAATGAAGACAAGAAGATGCCATTGAGAGAAAAGGATTTTAATACAAAGAAAGAAATGGTGATGCAATATATTAGCACTGCTTCAAAGTCTGTAAGTAAATTTCTCTTAATACATGTCAAAAATGACTACTTCATTTCCTACTGGAGAGAAAAAGTGATGCATGCATGTTACGTTCTTTTGACCAACTTTTATTTCTCATAGACACAAATATTTTTAAAGTTCCTTATGTCATTATTTTACAAGCTGCAATGAAAGGTATTAATTTGTACATGAGTTGTGTCTTCTGTACAGCAGCATTTCTTGGTGAAGGTGTGGCTATTAGTGGAGATGGAAAGTTTTCTGCAGAAAACTGGAAATTTCATGTGAACCTTTTTCTTTTCTAGCACAGTTTAAAAAAAATCCCTTAACTGATGAGCCTTTTTTATACTCCAGTACAGAGTTCATGTTGTGCTGTTATTTAATAGTTGATAACAAAAGCACTGCACATGAACTCAGTTAGTCTGTTTTTTGCTTACAGGGATATTTACTATTTTTTGCAGAGAAGTGCAAACTGTTTTGTACTGGACAGTTTAAGAATTAAGTTGGCATGAGAAAAACTGCTTAGTTTTTGCAAAGTGGGGTCTGACCGCAGTGCTAAATACTGCAGAGCTGATATTGTCCTTGGACCTTTTGATGGTTTTGGAATTCATATACTTGATTCTTTGACTCTCACTGCTCCATGCACATAGAGTTATCAGTAAAAATTGTCCATGTGTAATTATAACTAAATAGACAGAAGGAGACATTAAATATAGTAATTTAAATGAGGTATTTATCTTATGTCTACTTTAAATGATGTATCTTATTGGGAAGGTAGATGCTTAGTGCAGGACTGAACTGTCTGGAGATTGTCTTATTTAAGAGGAGCTTATTAAAGCTCTTAGTCCTTCTGTAGCATATAGGTATGTGAGAAATAATTTTGCATAAAACAAAATTCCAATTAAATTTAATATTTATTAAATTAACAAAAAGCAAGCAAACAGCGCTGGGTGCACCGGGAGTCTCTGCTCAACCAAGACGCGCGCGCATACAATCCCTGTCTTCGGCTTTTAATTGTCCCGGTTCATACATAGTCATTAACAGGTGGGTCCATGTAAATTAATTCCAAAAAAAATAGGTCCTCTTTGCAGTGTGTTCTTTTCACCTTTTGGGGTCGTCTTCGCTCCCACCTGGTGGTCGTGGAATGCAGTCAACAATCCCCCCTTGGTGCCTGGTTTTAATTACTTCGAGCTCCCCTTCGTTTAACATTAAGTGGCTGTTAACAGATTCAATGCGAGCTAGTCAAAACACATACCAAATGGCAACAAACATGGAAACCACACTAATCACCTTGCTTTGTCGCTAGGCCCATAGCTATACAAAAACAAGACCACCCCTCACCATGGCGCCTCAATATGATTTTGACACGAATCAAGTGAACATATTTCACAGGTACTTCAGTACTAGAAGTTTAGAAGGCCTCCCCTGTGGTTGTGTTTTATTTTCTTTCCTTTTTAAAAGATTTTTTTTTTGAAATTGGGAAACTTCAGGCTAATAAACCTTATAATATTTTTGAAGTTTCTCAACCGGAAACGGCATGTCAAGATTTATGTGTTGCTGACACCCCCAGGATCCACATCCATCCCAGGACCTGAGCTGTTTGATCTGAAAAGTAATGTGATCATAGGACATGGCTGGCTCTGCAGAGCTGCTGCATCTACATCTCTTGCTGTAATCTTTTTCCTTTTCCCTCCTCTGCTGCCAACCCATGTATCCCCCTTTCTGCTGTGGGAGATCACTGAAGATTAATTCATGCAGGGAAACTCTTGTTTTTACTGAACTCTGTTCCTCCTGTTGTGTCCTGACTGGAAATGGCGTTCACCTGATGTGTGGCTGGGAGGAGCTGTTTCTGTGGTGCACAGATTCAGTGGCCTGATGCAGTATTGCTACAGATGAATTCAGTTTAGTGCTGGAGCTGCTGGGGTGGGAAGCTCCTTGCAAACTCTTTGTTTCTGGCATGCTCTTTCATGTCTCAAGTTTGTTGTCTGTCTGAGTGCCTTCTTGGCCTAGAGACAATGGTGCACAGCATGCACAGGGTACTTGGCTAAATTTTGGTGTACCTTGACTTGATGAAACAGTTTCCTACTTTTTTAGCAGAGCTTAAGTGCCATATAGCTCCTGATTTCCCATCTTGGGTCTCTTTTTCTGAGTGGTTCTACAGTAACAACTCTTGATAGTTGGTACTTCTCAAACTTTGAGGAGACAGGTACTAAGCTATATTCTGTTGGGACAAATACTCTCTTTTGCAACTGCTAGGCAGAGTGTTGAGCAGGTTTCATTTAAAGCAGTTATCATTACAAAAACTGGTAAAATGAAGAACATAGCACTTCTAATGAATCACTGGAAATGAAACGGCCTCTAGAGATCAAAGTGGACTCCATTGTAGTTAAAACTTCATCACTGACCTCAGGATCAGGATTTCTGTTTCGTAGAAATGAACAACTCCTTTCCAGTCCTCTGGAACATCTCTGTTACTGGTGCATCTAGAAATTACACTGGGTTTGATGGGGCTTATTCAGGTGCTTATTTATGTATAGAATACTGTGACCTACTTCTGTATATGCATGAGATGTTTGGAATGGCTCCATCACTGAAAGACTTGGTTACTTAAAGGTAACCAGAGTTTCACTGTCATGCATTGCTCAATACTCATTCATTTCACTCCACTTGGTTTAGGGATCTCTAAAACAGCTGGCTGGAAACATGCTTCTGTATGTATGTCTGTGTATGTTTGCAAGTATGCTGTTACCATCACTCCTTATAACACATTCAGGGGCACCCTGTAGAAGAGTTGCTAAGAATAAATAGTCTTGGGGTTTAGGGATACTAGTACAACAGCAAAACCTGTATGCTTGGAAGAATTCTGCTCAAGTACTTGGTTATTCTGCTAGCACTTCCTTGTTTTCTTGTAATGTATGATGTTTAGATGAAGCTTTATTTCTTCCATTAAAAACCATTATGTTAGAGATGTATATCACATTGTTTAAACCCTTATAGCTTGGAAATCATGAATAAAATTTCTATCAGCTGTGGTGTCATGTCTTGTTTATCAGGAAACAGCTGGAGAAGGGAACAACAGTTGTGTTTAAAGGCTGTTAAAGGAGTGTGGGTGCTCATCTGCCACAAGCAGTGTGGTTCTGTCGGTTGTTAGTGATTTATGTCCAAGGTATTTGCTGTGTTTTTGTAACTGTTTGTATGTATCAGGATTAGTTGAGGTTAGAAACAGTATCACATTTTTAAAAGTGAGTTTTCTTCACAAGATACTGTTTTTGTTGTGCAGCTTACTCCCTTGTAATGTTTTGAGTTAATGAATGCTGACTTCATACTGCATCTGCTCACAGACCAGTTGTTCTTCAGCTGAGCAATTAAATTTCTAGAGGCACTGATGCATCAAGATGTTTCCTGTTTCTCAGTTAACTTGAGCATTTTCAGCTTCAGCAGCTTTTCCCATGTTGAAATACAGCTAATGGAGTCAGTTTCACCATGGGTTCCCAAGGCAGCTCTCGTGCTCCTTGTGCACTGGCAGACGTACCCTGTTCT
>NW_008612576.1:0-1361 GCF_000691845.1 Merops nubicus | reverse complement strand
CCCCTGGCTCACAGCCCCTCTGCTCTGCAGGTGGATGCCAGGAACATCGACGGCAGCCCCCCGCTCTGCGACGCCTGCGCCTCGGGCAGCATCGACTGTGTCAGGGTCCTGCTGTCCCATGGTGCCAAGGTCAACCCTCCCCTCTACACAGCCTCACCTCTCCATGAGGCCTGCATGAATGGTAAGCCCATGGGGGCTTCTCTTGGCACAGTTATTTGCAGTTTGGGGGGGAAAAAAGACCCAAATATAAGCTTGCAGATCTTTCAGCCCTCTGTGGTCACATCTGTTCAACACCAGATTCAAAACTGGTGTTGGGTGAATAAAGGTGTCCCTTGTGTTGGGTGCTTTTGTCCCACGTGGTAGACATGGGGTAAGATGTTAGGCTGGTAAAATGCCAACTTCTTAATGCTCTGTTAGCAAACCTTGAGCCAAGGCAGCAGCTTTGCTGTTGTGAGCAGAGGGGTGTTTGCATTCTGTCTCTCTGATCTAAATTGAGATGGAATAGATTCCAAGCTGAGGGAGCTGGGGGTGCTGAGCCTGGAGCAAAGGAGGCTCAGGGGAGACCTTCTGGCTCTGCACAGCTCCTGACAGGAGCCTGGAGCCAGGGGGGGGTCGGGCTCTGCTCCCAAGGGACAAGGGACAGGACGAGAGGAAAGGGCCTCAAGTTGCCCCAGGGGAGGTTTCAGTTGCCCCTGAGGAACAATTTCTTGCCCTGGAGGGCTGTGGAGGCCTGTGCCAGGCTGCCCAGGGCAGTGGTGGAGTCCCCACCCCTGGAGGGGTTTCCAAGCCGTGGAGATGTGGGGTGAGGGACACGGGGCAGTGGGGACCTGGCAGGGCTGGGGGATGGTTGGACTTGATCTTAAAGATCTCCACTCTTCCAGCCCCTCCTTCCTAGCCCTGGCGTGGTGCAGGGGGTTAACTCTCTGCTAACTTGTATCAACACTGGCAGGAGTAAAACTGGAGTGATCCTGGAGGTGATTTAGTGCACCCAGAGCAGGATCAGCAGCACAACCAGCTCCACAAACAGCAGCTACTTAGTGCAAACCCTTGAATTCAGGTTGGGTTGGCCTGTCACCCTGCAGGACCTGTTAGCTAGTTAGGCAGGCTGTTGGTGTGTCAGCCTGATCTGAACACCCCATGTGCTCCCCTGTGAGCTGGATTTTCCTTCTGACTCAGATCTCCCCATCCTAAAGGTAGCTCAGAGTGTGTGCAGCTCCTCATCGATGTGGGTGCCAACCTGGAGGCTCACGACTGCCACTTTGGGACTCCCCTGCATGTGGCCTGTGCCAGGGAGCACCTGGACTGTGTGAAGTTGCTGCTCAAGGCAGGTATGGCAGCCACGGGGCTGGCTTCTGGGTGGG
>NW_008612575.1:0-2315 GCF_000691845.1 Merops nubicus | reverse complement strand
TATATATATAAAACCCCAAGCAACCAACAGCAAATGACATCACTTTGGAAAATGCCCGACTTCCAAGATTTGTCATGGAAACCTTTCCACTCCAACACACCTTGCTTCACTGGGTATAAGGGGACCCATCACACCACACACATTGCAGCTCTCGTTTTGAAACATATGAAGAAAGAAAAAGTTACTACGCACCTTTCAGAATTTTTCACATGAGCTATTAAACACCTTCTGTTTGTACAATAAATTGATCAGGTGAACAGCACAGAGCTGTTTTGCCTTCTTTTCACAGTGCACACACAAAGAGCACGTTGCACTCCAGTTTAGTGTTCATTACTTAGGGCCAGTTTTGTCTCAGCCCTGTTATACTACTGAACATCCCGTGTCACCTCTCATAGCAATGTGTTTGTTCATTTCCATTTTGCTGAAGTAACTGTTCAGAATATTCCTTAGCAACTACATTAAACCATATCTCTTCAAAGCACTGTGCAACTCACTCAAAATTTGGTCCCCATAGAACTTGTGAGGTCATTATCGCTATAGGAAATGCAGCAGTCACATGACAAGTGCCAAGCTTCAAAGTTAGTGGCAAGATTCCTTGTGTATTATCCTTACCAAGTCTATATCTTGCAGTAATACACTACAGTGCTTTAGAGAACATCCCTTTGGACTCCGCATTCCTTAATCACCTTTCATACAAAGTACCAAAACACTTTTACAGGCCAGCAAATCAAGCCTCATTTCCAGGGACATAACATAATGCAGGCACAGAACACATGAGCAGCATATGCCTAAGGTTCTGCAAGAAGTCAGCCAGAGAACTAGAAACAAAAATCAAGAACTGCTGACCACAAGTAAACTTCTCATCCTTCTCTTCTCTCTAGTTCTAACATTCTTCCTGAATTATTTCCACAGTGAGTATTTTCTTATTAGGAGTCCTTCACAGTTTTACAGCCCATATCAGTTCAGACATGTTATGAACAAGTACCTATGAAATCCAAAGTCATGACATGGCCACACACAGATGTCATCTTGAAATGAGCACTCTGTCCTACAAACGATCCCGTGTACTCATGCACAGAGCATGCACCATTCAGCCCCTTCCGAGAGGACATGTTTCCTGGGAAAATAAGATCATAAATATCAACAGGGAAAAAAACAACTATTGGAATAAGTTATTTTGTATGAAACGTCAACCCCCTTTATTTAGATCTTACAGCTAGGGTCTTCTTGATCACATGATGCTACTCAATGATCAAGTTTTTGTTTCAGTTAAGTATCAGATCTGACCTTTTTTAAACCATGTTTCATTTTTAACTGAAACTCTCCATTATCTGCTCCATGCTTTCCCTCCCACCAAGAAATCCTTAAAAAAATACAGACTGTTTTCTGGACCAGTACAATTATAACGAACTCACTCTGTTTTCCATATAATTTATAAAATACGTACTTCAGCTTCAAAAAATCTCCGAAGGGCAACTTACTACTTGGTTGGCACTTTCTAGAAACCATATACACTAGCACACACTCCAGCTACGTGAAATATCAAAACCAGCGTCCTTTATTCTTGGACTGAACACACATCAGCACATAAACAGAATGTGAAGGGCCACCTAGTTCTTTAACAAACTGCAAGCTGTCCTAAGCCACCATCCTCAGGTGGCAGTTGTCCCAAGACAACTGTGCAGGCTGCTTCTCAGCCTCACTTCACCTGCAGCAATACCTGGTAACCTTTACATCACAAAATTTGCCTCTCAGCAACTAACAGCCGTCTCCTCAGTTGGGTTGTGTGTTCCAGAGCACTTAGGGCCACCTAGTTCTTTAACAAACTGCAAGCTGTCCTAAGCCACCATCCTCAGGTGGCAGTTGTCCCAAGACAACTGTGCAGGCTGCTTCTCAGCCTCACTTCACCTGCAGCAATACCTGGTAACCTTTACATCACAAAATTTGCCTCTCAGCAACTAACAGCCGTCTCCTCAGTTGGGTTGTGTGTTCCAGAGCACTTTGCCCCTGCCACTAGCAGAACAAGCAGCAGAAGAACTGAGTAGACATGCTTTCCTTCCTACCCCTTGAGAGGATCTTGGCGATGGACTGAGCCAGAGAAGGCTTCTCCGCGACCATTAGGACAGTCTTCATCTTCAACTGACGAGACACAAGGTTCCACAGGGTTTGGGTTTCCCGGAGAGCTCAGGGGCGAAAGCCGGTCCTCAGCCTGCAGAGCAAGCACAGAGCACGGTTACTGCAAAAGCCCTCCCGGTAAGGCACAGCTATGCGTCCAGCCGGGCAGCGACAGGTTTTGCATCTCCCCGCGGCCGCAA
>NW_008612574.1:0-4341 GCF_000691845.1 Merops nubicus | reverse complement strand
TGGCTGCAGGCTCCAGCGCTGCCTCTGCGATCCTCACCCTCAGCCCTTACGTACCTAAATGTACTCGCTCCGGTTTGTAAAGCCCCTACAAACTATGGATGGCAAACCATTAAGTACATCAGCACGAGTAACTATATTACACCCTGTAATCCTTCACCATCGTGTTTGTTTCTTTTTGCAGCACGCACATCAGGACTCACTGCTAGAGCCACAATTTTTCACTGTATAAGATGGGTTTAGTAAAATGCTTGAGTTCTTCCCCCCCAAGAGATCTACAACTTGTAGCTTTATCACCTAAGACTCAAACACTTTTTAGCTGGCTCATCTTCCAGCCTGCTTTAACTTTAATCTGGGTTGAAAGAATCAAGATTTATGGGGTGAAATTCCAGTACCAAAAGAGGGAAGACCTTAGAAAAGAAGCCCATAGCCATGATATAACATCTGAAAATGTCTCTTAGTCAGCATTTAATATTGGCAACAAAATACTGCCATCCTGTCAGCTTGTCCTCCAAAATAAAAGGAGCTGCTTCCAGAAATGGGGGGACACACACAGACACACACACACACACATGACACACTTTCCTGATAGAAATTCCTGTCTTTTCAGTTTGTACCCTTGACAAGGGAAAACTGAATTTAAGAAAGGTGCCTTCTTCTGATAAGCATTTTCTATCATTACTTCCCTTTGTAAATACTGAACAAATTTTGACAGCTGTCACTCATCCTTCAGCATTTTCAGTATTTAGGAAGGAGCCACTTGAAATGGCAAAAGTGGAAAGTTTTGACAGCTGAGGAACAGGTGAGAGAGCAGAATTTGCTACTTCTTGTTCTAGCCAGAAAAGAGGGTGAAATGTACACACATGTAATACTGCTATTTTTCTGCTTATGAGGATTTATGTGCGTATCCAGAAATAACCATCGAGTTCATTACAGTGTAAAAATTAAGTCAATATTATAAATATTTGATAGATGGAACAACACAGCACATTTAAGGCCCAGTTACCATTTCAGACAAGATCATGGGTGTGGTTCTCTTTCAAAAATGTCAGAAGTTTAGGTAGGACAGAGTGATGAAAAGACATAAATTATGCAAGAAGTACAATTATGTGACTCCTTTCTTGGAATAAATGTATTCCAGCTTGGACTAGAACAATTTTTTCTACCCTCTCACTGTAACATTACAGATACATCAGGGCCTTCTGCCTGGGAGTGAAACTCTTCACATAATCTACTCCATGCATCTACTGTGTCCAACAAGCAAACATTTTTCTCTGAAATCCTTGTACTGGCCATTTCATTACATGTTGCTGACATGTTTACACCTGCTACAACCCCACATGGGCCCTTCTCAGACCCTCTGGCCTTCCAGAGGTGTGCAGGCACTGCTTGTGTGCTCTTACTAGAGTATGAGGATGTGAGAAACGTCTTTACTGTAGCAACAGAGAAATAATCTACTCCCATAGCACAAGTCTGAAAGGATCAACATGCTTTGTAACAAATGAGAGTGCCTGAAATAGCTTTAAAAGCTGCTACAGCTTCTGCTAATGAAAATGTTGCCCTCTTCTATTGAAGGAGGAAAAAAAAGCCCCAACTAAAGACCACTTCATTCCTCCAAAGCACTCTATAAAGAAATTACACATTGTACTAAATAGCACCTAATAAGGAAAATAGATGTTTTCTACTCCTACTTATTCTGGTGGGTCTCCTTTTTTGGTGGACACATGACTGTTTCTCTGATACTTTGCTATCTGCAGTTTTCCTTGTTTATCTTCCCTTAAATTCTTCACTGGACTTTTCTTGCCTTGTTCTGTTTATTTATTGTGATCACACAGGCTCAGAATGACATTTCTTTCCCAAATAGATATATTGCTTTTTAAATCTTAATAAATTGCTAATTTCATTAGTCTCTAACCCCATTGCTACTACATACCATCAGTTTTACCTATTTCTGTCTGTGCCCTGTTCCCCTAGGTAAGTATCTGGGGTTTGAGCAGTGTATATGACTATTCATTCAAATCTCTGACATATAATAATACTAACTAGTGCTGCTGATTCTCCCTGATACTTCCTATTTAAAAAAAAAATCTCCAAGGCATTGTTCCTGTATAAAATTGAAAATATTGACTCAAGAATCAGGCCATGGATTAGAGAGACGTTTTGAAAATCTTGTGAACTAGAAGCCAGTGAACAAATGACACTAATTCACATACATTGTGCTGATTTTCTGCCTGTGACAATACTCAATAATCTGCATTTTAATATTTAATATTATTCTTCATTCAATATATAGTCCTGACATAATAAAAAAAAAAAATATTCAACAGAATAAACAATCCCCTTTTGGTTAACGGGCTTGAAAGCATGGTACAGAGAATGTTACTGAGTGACTGTATCCTGAGAAGTCATTCACTTGCTGCAGAAACACAGCCCTCAAGGATAGAAATATCTGTGCTGTAAGTCACAAGAAACTCAATTCAGCTCCCATAGCAATTCTTATTGAATTCAATAAAATTCAGTTTATCCTAAGAATATCTCCCTGTAAGTAATCTACTGTCTGAGACACACCTTTTTACCATCTCCTGCACTTTCAGTCTGCTTTTATTACTCATTTTTTTCCCTTTTCTTTTCACTTAGCCTTGGATGTTTTTCCCTGCTTCAGATGTCTGTCATCCTTGAGTTAAGAGGAAGGAAAAATGGGAGTATCCTGTGTACCTTTTAGAGGCCATTATGGCATAATACACCTTATACACTATATTACAACTGCCTTCATTCATCAGCTATGGGGGTGGTGCAGCTAAAAGAAACTGGGACACTCTGGTAGCCTAGTTCCTCAGCACAGCCTTCACCATATGCGAAGAGTGTCAGAGTGGGTTCCCTATTTCAACACATGAGCTGAGTGAAGTGCTGGTATCACTAAGAAGCTAAGGAAAGGCAACAGTGAATTAAAGCCCTGTAGCATGCATTCAAACCGTGGGCTGTAGCCTGCAGCCTTCAAAAGTCACAGGAAGGGGACTGTGAAGGCTGAAACAAATATTTCTGCTTGATCCCAAAAGCAACAACAAAGACTTATTAAAATACACTGTATTACATTTCTTTTCTTTCCTTTCCTCCTTCAGCCTTCCAAAGCACATAATTGCATACCACAGCTCTTGCAGAACAACCCCAGGAGAAAGCAGTTTGGCAGGAACTACCCCCTCCCTCTTTTCACATATCCACACAGCATCTATATCTAGCCCTGAACGAATTCACGTGGGTAGGAGATGCAAACACTTTCCCACCCCTTCTCTTCCAAATTAACAATACTCCCATTGTCTGCTTGAGGATACTATTGGGAAAAGAACTTTCTGTTGTTACTGAATCAGAACACTGTTCTCTGTATCTTACCTTAATATTTATCCTGCAGAATTTCACCTACAGCTCATGCATGCTCCTTCTTTTTTTCTCCTCCAATCCCTCCCTAACAAAAAAAAAAAAAAAAAAAAAAAAAAAAAAAATGCAAACAACACTCTGAACATGAGGTGACATTAAATAACTAATGTACCTCAAAAGCATTAGATAGCAGGAGACTTTTACAAGGGCCAGAGAACACCTGATGGTCCAGCCAAGGTAAAAGAACCCTCTACAAAGCACTCATTGCCCGTTTCAGACACTGAAAATGCAATTCACTCTGCTATGTTAAACACCACCTTACAAGCAAATCCTCCATCATGCACACTTGAAGAGTGGCTCTATGTGAAAAGCAAATTGAGCCGGCGACTGGTAAACGAATCCTGGGAGCAATCTGTGACAGAATTAGTTCTCTGACAACCACTCAACCCAAACATCCAAGTCAAAAACCAAACAAAACAAATGAAATCAAATTATGAGCAATCATATGACAAAAAATGGTGTCATATGACCTCACCAATAGCAATACTTCTATTATTCACAACTGACTGCTCTATAAAGTACATTTCAGCTTCACTTCTATAACCATCTAGCAACACAGCACAAGGAACAATCCTTCAGGGACAGAACAGAAAAACTCAGTAAAAACTAAACAAAAACCAACCAACCAACCAAAAAACTCTCTATACATTAACAAAAAAAAAATAAAGTGCAGTAAGACCACAGAATGGGCATGCTTCCATATAATCACCAGCCAAACATCCCTAAAATCCAGCAGGCAGGTCACATAGGTAGCACAACACTAAAGCCAGTGAGACATTAACTCTATAAGCAGTATTGAAGGAGGTTTAAAACAGCCCTTCAGGGTCTTGTACTTCTCTGGAAAGGGATTTGGCTGTATAATGAGCACACAGTTTTAGTTTTTATTTTTATTATTATTTTTATTTTATATTA
>NW_008612573.1:0-2063 GCF_000691845.1 Merops nubicus | reverse complement strand
GCCAGATGCTGCACACCAGGTACCACACGCCGTGCACCAAATACTGTACACTGGGCTCATCATACACCACGCACCGTGTACTTGGAGCTGACATCTGCAGTGCCCAGTGTCATATACAGGGTACTGGGTGCCACACACTGTGCATGGCATCACAGCACTGTGCCCCAGGCAGCTGGCAGCCAGCTCTGGCATGGCACGGTAAATATGGCACCCTGGGCACAACGTGGTACCAACACCAGTGCTGCTGGAAGGTGCTGCACACCAAACGTCGCAGATGGGCAGTGGGTGCTGGGCATGGCTCACCAGGCACCAGCAGTGGCATTGGGCCTGGCACCAGGCACCGTGCATCCCAGACCCTCACACCCTGCAGCGACAGCACTGGCTCATCACTGGGCCTGCTCTTCAGGGTGCTGCCCCTCCTGGCCTGAGCCCCCTGCCTGTCATAGAATCAGAGACTCATAGAATCCTTTAGGTTGGAAGAGACCTTTAAGATCATCAAGTCCAACCATAGCCCTGTCATAGCCCTGTTGCCGCCTTGTCCCCTTGCAATGAAAGCTGGTGCCCTGGGGAGCTGAGTCCAGGCCCTCCCAGCGCTTCCTCTGGGTGCTGCCACCCAGGAGCCCAGGTTTGGAGGTCACAGCATGTCCAGTGCAGTTGCTGACATCCCAACCAGAGGTAGATTTGGTTTGTCTTCAACCAGCAAGAGCATGGCACCAGCTCCTGCCCAACCTGTTGCAGACGCTGCTGTCCAGCCCACAAGCAGGGCTCTGCTGCAGCAGTGTCCGGGGCCACGGGTGCAGGACATGTCCCCTCTGGCCAGCCTGGCACTGCCATCAGGCCCTGGGGCTGCTCTGCCCCAGGGCACTTCTGTGTTCAGGTGTCACTCCCGGGGCAGCCAGCACAATGCCTTTGGCTAGGACGTTGCGGCACTGATCATTAACCACCCTTATCGGGTGGTGGGTTCAAGGTCCTGGACAGGGAGGTTTTGTCCTCAGTTTGGGCAGGCATCTCAGTGCCCCGTGAGTGGCCGTTTTCCCTTCGATCCCGTCTCACTGCTGGGACAAGGGATGTCCCCGGCTGGGATCCAGGCTGGTGCCTGATGTGGTGCCTGCCGGAGGGGCCGGGGCTGGCGGCGCAGGATCCGAGCACCCCCGTGCCTGCAGACACCCGAGAGGCACCCGGGCTGGGACAGCTAAGAGTGAGCTCCTGCCGCCATCTCATGGCTGTTCACAGCCAGCTCTGCAGCCCGCCCTGCCCCAGACGGGCCCAAAGCCAGGGCAGCAGAAGAGCCCAGGCTCCGGTCCTGCTCGGGGATCTCCAGACTGGTATCTGGCCACCCTGTCACCCTCGGTCCCTGGGGGCAGGGGACGCCTCGGCCTCCCGCAGCCTACTGCGGTCGCCTTTCCCTTTGCTGGGGACTATGATCCCACCAACTTTTTGTTTAAAACGGTTGCCCCGGAAAAAAAAAAAACCAACAGTAAAAACTACAGGTGCTGGTAAAAAGTCTCTCTCCATCTTTCTTATAAATCCCTTTATATATTAGAAGATTGCAATAAAGTCTCCTTGGAGCCTTCTTGTTTATAGGCTGGACAATCTCAACTTTTTCAGCCTGTTTTCATAGGAGAGGTGTTCCAGCCCTCTGATCATTTTTGTGTCCCTTCTCTGAATCCACTTCTCTGAACAGGTCCACACCTCTCTTGTGCTGAGGACTCCAGAGCTGGACAGACTACTCCAAGTGGGGTCTCACCAGAGCGGAGTGGAGGGGGAGAATCATCTCTCTCACCCTGCTGCTCCCTGTTCTTGTTCTGCAGTCCCAGATAAGATCAGTTTTCCGGGCTGAAAGAGCTTATATACTATTTCTTATTACACATCAGTATGTATTATATATTATTTTTTATTAAACATCAGGATCCCCAAGTCCTCCTTCAGAGAAGAAGCTTTCTATCTGTCCGTCCATCCGTCCGTGTGTCCATGCATGCATCACCCGTTCCCCAGCCTGTACTGGTACCGGGGTTGTCCCAGGGCGGGGGCAGGACCTGGGGCTTGGCCGTCTGGAGGGGCAG
>NW_008612572.1:0-588 GCF_000691845.1 Merops nubicus | reverse complement strand
GGAGGTGGTGGAGGTCATAGAGTTGGTAGAGCTCATGGAGGTCATGGAGATGGTAGAGGTGATGGAGGTCATGGAGGTGATGGAGGTCATGGAGATCATGGAGGTCATGGAGCTCATGGAGGTCATGGAGGTCATGGCAGTGTTGACCATGGTGGCCCTGGTGGAGCTGATGGTGGAGATGGAGGTGCTGGTGGCCACGGCGGTGTTGGCAGTGTTGGCACTGCTGGAGAGGGTGGTGAGGGCACTGGTGGCACAGGTCTCAGTGGTGGAGCTGATGGTGGCACTGACGGTCACGACGCTGCTGTTGGCACCGGTGGCAGCGGGGACATGGGTGGCAAGGATGTCCCTAACGCCAACGGTGGCGTGGGTGGCACGGGGGACACCGGTGCCAGCAGGGGGCTGGGCACGTGCCCGCTGCTGGTCCATGCCATCTCGGCGGGCGCCTACACCTTCGCCCAGGTCCTGCTGCTGCTGCAGCAGTGCCCGCGGCTGTGCCAGCGCCTGGCACCGCGCATCCAGGGCATCGTCTACGACAGCCTGGTCACCGGCGGCTTCGGAGACATGGCACGGGGTGAGTGCCAGGGGGGG
>NW_008612571.1:2159-3559 GCF_000691845.1 Merops nubicus | reverse complement strand
GGAGGAGAGGGGGAGAATGGGATGGGAACTCACGCAACTTTCCGTGCATTGAAAAGCTGTGGTTTTGAAACGTATTACAAAAGCTCTTTCACGACCGCCCATCAAGATATAAATCGTCTATTCTCTAACCCTAAACGGCACCGAAGTGGCAAGCATTTAGGCAGACGCTTCAAGGGAAATCAATCCAAATGTCTCATAGCATCGCGTCGCGCCCACACGGGATCGGCTCAGGTGGACCAGAGGCGGACAGCCGAAACTTAACAAGCAGTTGACAGATTTTTAAGTGATCAAGCACCGTAGTAACCAGACTTTTCACTACTGGGGAAACAAAAAAGATACATTCCGAGCAAGCCACGCGAGCTGAGCAGAGCCTTAGGCAAACGCGTTTGCCCGTCATTTTTCTCTCTATTGTTATTATAATTATCATCATCGTCGTGCCGTTACTACGGCTACAACGAGCTGCAGCAACACAAAAAAAAAAACCCACATAGCGATTCATCCCTCTGGATGCAAAGTAAAGAGGGACTTCGGTGCCTGACTTCGGTAGCACGTCCCAGCTCTCCCCCAGCAACCCCTTCTGAGTCAATACTACATATATCACATTCAGGATTAAATGCACAATGGGAAAACTGTCGGGAAATCTTACCAAATCTTAATACATGTGTGGTTCCTTGAGAATATCCAATCCACAGTGAGCAAAGAAGGAGTCCAATGGTGCTTCTGAAGACTGAATTAGTTAGAATAGGGGAAAAAATCTTCATGATGTTTCTATGCACACACGCGCTGCCTCACTTCCCCCTTCTAAGCCGTCAGGTTTCCCGGTAGGGTGAGAATGAGGATACGTAAACTGGTGGCCCTCAGACGCGATCACGGCATGGTCACAGAGAGAGGAGAGTGTACGCTTCCCAAACCCATTAGCAATCCCTGCATGTTCTTCATTCACTGCGCCAAGGAGCAACCTTCAACTGCAAGGAATGGTGGGACATCCATGTTAGTCGGGGGAGAATCCCTGAGAAATCCAAACACACGCAGTGTCCAGCCGAGTAAACCTGGGAGGCGAGAAAGGAGGAAAATCAATAGGTAATCCAGCTCGAGAAACCGCTGAGGTATCGCCACATAGCGAGAGTCAATGAGCACCAGCCGTTTCACTGGCGAAGCTTTTGCCGTGCTCCCATTCTACTGCACTGCTGCACAGCTTCTGACGCGAAGCCAAGATTAAGTGAGAGAAATTGAGATAGCTCTTCTCTTCTTAAGGCTGCCTGCCAGACAGCCTTCCCAATTTCTATTATGCAACCGATCTGATCGCCTAGCGTTCTCGAAGATAAAAACAGCTCGGTTTTATTTACATGCTTCTACTTGTCATTATTATTTCAGTTGTTCTGAACAATAGCTATAAGGGT
>NW_008612571.1:0-2128 GCF_000691845.1 Merops nubicus | reverse complement strand
GCGTGGGGGGGGTAGAAGCGGAAGAGGGAGACTGGGAGGTGGGGGATGTTTAGGGGAGAAAAGAATCAGTTGTTTAAAAATCAGTTAATGCATTTTAATAGCTGATTGCCTAGGTCGAAATCACTTGGCTTTAGAGTTGTGAAAAAGAAGGATGACAATAAAGTCATGCAGGTTATCAGAGTAATGTTTAGGCTAAAAAACAAACAAACAAAACAAACCCCCACTATATTTGCATTCACTAACTCTTACACACGTTAATGCAAGAAACAGGGTAAATGCGATGGTTTGTGTACTGACTGTCCGTAGGAACTTGCTCTGGACCCAGTGATTACGGAGCACCACCCTGCTTTTGCAAGGTAAACAGGAATCGGCAGCGCCAGAACAGCCTTGTTGCATGCACAGACCTGTTCCTCTCAACTCGCTTGAAACTGCGGTGTTGCTTAAAAGACAGTAACTTGAGGATTTATTAGTTTATGCTCTGCACTTTATTCTGCCACTCTCTTGTTTTGCACTTTGCTTTCCTTTCACTCTAGTATTATGAAAATATTGCTGTTCCTCCTTGTACTAAGAGATCTATGTAGTTTATCATTTTGCAGTCCTCAGCGACAACAATAGCACTTTCCAGTTTGAGAACGGGATACTGACTTTGTATCTGCAAATGCAGCCACAGACCTTTGTCTTTTGGCTAGGTGTGCCAAAGAAAAACTCATTCTATGGACTACTTCAGAATTTCCTTGGAAATACAATTAGTTGGGTGCCTGTATCCATTAAAATACATTGAACAAGGACTGTCAGACTTTATAATCCAAGAGAAGCTTTTGCTGAACCTACTTAAGCTTTATTACACACATTAAAAGATAATTCTTAGATTTCCTAAGAGGAAAAATGAATCCATTTTATTCTACACTTTGCCTACAGACATCTTTTGTCTCCTTTATCTTCCTCTCTGCCTTTCATTACTAAAGAAAATATCACTGAGAGACTTCCCCCACAGATACATGCAGATGAACATAGCATAAACCTGACTTTATAGAAATAAATACCAATGATGCCAAAATAATGAGAACATGATGTGGAATCTATCAGGAGCAGAGCATGGCAGAGGTGAGTTACAGTTATTCTTTAAATAGTATCTATGTTTTGTAGACATGCAAACAAGTAACAGAAGCATTTAAAAAATAAACCTGTAATGTTGGTGCTCTGTATCCCTAAGAGTGTTAGCAATTCACAGTAACTTTTTATCATTATGGCTAACTGATTTCCTCTGCATGCATTTACTTAAAACACTGTAAAACGCTGATGAAAAGAAATCTACATTCTGCAAGGGGATTATTAAACATCATTGATTTTTTTTTTTCCTTTAAGATGGAGGCATAACTGCAGTGTCAAAAATAAGTATCATGAATGGCTAGTTCTGCGGTCTAGCAGGGAATTCAATCAGACGGTTTGACTATTGGAGCACTTTAAAAAGAACACCTAGTGTTAAAAGCAAGGATATCTAGCGACTCCTTCAGTTCACACTTAGAATATCTGCCAGTAAAAATGAAGAGAGATGCTTTTACTGTATTTTCTGTTTTGTTTATTCTCTTCTACTAGTTAATATTTTTCTGAGTCCAAGGAGAAATAAAACCGACCCTTGTGAATATTGTGAACTTTCTTTGCTTTCCTTCTTTTTCCCTTGGTGTTGATGAAGTAAAGGACATTAGGCATCTTCAGATATTTTTAAAATTGTGAATGCTCAGACATAGCTTCCTGTCTAAACGTTTTGGGTTTGTTTAGTTGTTTTTAAAAATTTAATTTAGGTTTGGTAAACAGTTTTGAAAATACGATCTTCATGGTCAGCTTTAGCACATTAGGCAATACATAAACTTTGGGCAAAGTAACTCCTGTTATTAGTCTGATTTTCTAAGGTCTCTTAAAAAAAACAAAACACCAACTACCTGTAATCTAAGCCCAGCAGAGCTCCTGACCCACCGTGGGGTTTATAACCACAATCATAAACCAACTTGTGATTAATTCATCTTCCTGTTAAATATTCCGCACTCACGCTGCAGTCCCTGCCCGAGGCTCAAGCCAAGTTCCGCTTCCCCACGCCAATGCCCCGCCGGCGCCGGCTGCGGCCCCAGCA
>NW_008612570.1:0-5602 GCF_000691845.1 Merops nubicus | reverse complement strand
TTTTTACACGGAACCAGGACAGTAAGCTAGTCCTTTGGCTAGACAAATGTTATTTTGAGATCTGCATCTAGGAAGGGGGTACAGCCACAGGGAACGGGGCACCTGGCAGCAGCCCTGTACTCCAGAAGTCTCATGTTTGACTGTGTTGGCATGTTTTCAGTTATCTGAGGGTAATTTATTTAGTTTTATTTCAGCCAAAAAGAGGAAGCACAGAAGAGCTGTAGGAGGGCTCTTCATAAGCTTGAGGTGAGCAGCCAGGCATTTCAGTGAATACTACCTATGACTAGCAGAGCAGTATCCAGTGGAAGGTTTTTCCGTGCCAGCAGTGATGACTCACATGAGTTATCTTTTCTCTTTGTGTACTCTCTAGTGTTCACTCATTACAGTTCTGTATTGTTTTTCATTTCTTGCAAGATAATGAGAGACATTATTACCCCATTTCCCTTCACATTTAGGATTTTTAACCTTTTCTTGATGCAGGGCTTCATGAACAGAGGAGTCTGAAATTCTTTGGGCTCTTTGCTTGTTCAGATGGCATTTCTAGAGGGTCCTCAGCTTTTTCACTGTGGATTGTTTCTTAATCTGCCCTACCCAGTTATTATCCTCTCACTGTTAGCTTTGTAAAAAGCTCTGCAAGAGTTTTATTTTTTCTCTAAATTATGTGCACTTACACTACATAAACTTAATAGGAACATCTGTTAACTGTGTAAGTGGTACGTATGATTGATTCATCATTATAGCCTCTTTAAAAAAGTAATTCCTTATGTTTCCTTTCCAAGGCAGACTGCCAGAAGGTCCTCTGTCTGTCCGTGTTCTCACTCTCTCCATTGGTTTGCCTGAGTACTTGGTCGACTGTGGCAGGGAACTTCAGAATACTTACAAGATATAACAAGGGAGTCAGATATTTGTCTCAAAGGACAACTTAAAAATAAAACATATCACTATATTAATGATCACAGCTAAAAGCTGTTTAAATAAAGAAAAAAGCCTCTTTGCATATACATGAGAAAATTTTTTAACAAGAACATGACAAGAGCTGCACTTCGTTGAGACCTGTATCACATTAAAGACAACCTTCCAGGGCTTGCAAGACTTTCTGCTTTTTTAAGACTCTCAGTTCCCCTTCCCACCCTTTATTTGCCTAGGTAATCACAAGAAGCCTGAAATTTAGCTCAACACTCCAGTCTATTAAGCATTTTGACTGTGCAAGATTAACCTTTGTGAGTCACAGTAGTCCTCTCCTTCTTCAGCCTGCTCCCACCACTTAAGTGTTAGCTGCCTCCTGGAGAGATCCCAAAGCAAAAACAAGCTCAGCTTCACCAGGCGTGTGCTCAGCCCCAAAACCTAGTTCCCCTCTCACCACCATCTCCACGCAACACGCAGACTGTCCAAACACACCGATGGGATTTATACAATAGCGTGAGGTCGTGGTCAAACCCCCGTGCTGCAGTCCAAGCCTAACAACAGATCAGAGCTGAAATCAAAAGATTAATGGCTAATCAGCTTGCATTATTAACAATGTCATAAATAAAACAAAGATGAAGGATCAATCTCCCCCCTTAACTTTTTTTTTTTCCCCCCTTACTTTTCCCAGCTAGGGTCCCAGGAATGTATTCTGCCACAGCCTGACCTGACACTAACCATTGTGTTTGTTTCATAAGTAAAATGCAGGTGCTGTGGATCCAGTGCATCTTGCTTGGGTGACATCTTTGGTTCTTACCTCTTTAAACACCTCTCTCAACACACTAAACTTAAGGTTTTTCTTTTTGTACCTATTAGTTTAATCCTTCATCAAGGGACAATTTAAACTCTTGTTAGGTCATCTACACAATGGGCATCCCTTTCTCCACCCTTTCCTCCTCTCCTCATACATGGATTGTAGTGAGGATTTCTAACAGAAATGTCATTAGAATAAACAAATTAAGATTTATGTTTGGACTTGCTGATTTGAAAGGTTTTTTCCAACCTAAATAGTTCTATGATTCTAAGATAAAAGAGACTATTTTAGAATTAGAGGACAACAAAAATGATGACAAAACAGCAAAAAATTCTCATAACTAAATAACATTTTACGGTGTCAAGAAAAGCAACAAAGGAAGGTTGAAGACAACAAATACAAGCAAGCTATCAAAACTCTCATATGGAAAAGGCACAAACAGAAGGCATTTCTTAGCATAGTAACTACAAGGAGGAGGACCTTCATTTTAACATTTTCCTAGTGCCTCACAGTTTGGATTAAGGCCCCTCTCTACCAGGTAAGCAAGAAGGAGTTGGGATAAGTCCTGGTGCAAGCTTCCACTCCTGCTCCAAAAGCAATGCAATGGCTGTTGCAGAAGGGTCGTAGCCTCCAAGAGTCAGAGTCCACTGCCTTCCCACCACAGTCTTTGCCCAGGATCTCAGTGGACTGAGAACCCAAATCCCTTCCCATATTTGAGAAGACATTTCTCTGCCATTTGCCAGCCTACTGAGCTTTGATTAACAGCATGTCCAGTCCAGTTTTTGACCAGGAATCATTCACTCCTTCTAATATGCTTATTGCCAGGTTATTCAAACTGTATTTACTAAGTTAAATCTGCTGAGAATTTAAGTTTCACTCACAGACATGGCCTAGTGAGGATGGCCTGCAGTGTAAGCTGCATTTAGTTTTTATAATTGACCACTCAAGATGTTTAAAAATTCAAGCGTGTGTTTCCCAGCTTGGAAGTCTGGTCAGCAGCACAAAGGAGCTGTTAGGACTGGAGTCATGCAGGCGTTTGAAGGTTAGGGGCTCCCCTCTGTCTTTGGGTTTTGGGTTGTTTGTTGTAAGTTTTTTTTTAGTATTTGCAAAGTATGTCATGTATATTCTCTTGCAGGCCATGGTAGTAAACTTGCTCATCACAGGTATGTGGTCAGATGGTGGATGCATGGTCTGAGCTTGTAGCCAGGGCTTACAGGGCAAAAAGAGCAATTTTTCTGTACAGTGTTTCTGATGCTACAGGGAAACATCTCATTTCTAAAGTGCTTTTAAGGGTGAAGCCAAAATGTGACCTGAGTTTAAATCGCCTACCTTTCCTTGAAAAATTTGTCCCCATGGACAGCTTGTAGAAGGCACCTATGTGAATTTTTTATACCAATGGGGAGAGTGAGTCCCGAGATCAGAGGGACCTCGACACAGCAGCATTAAGTTTGGAGTCATAGTTGGACTGCTGGTTGTGTGTGAGATGCAGACACAGCCTAATAGGTCACAAGGCAACACTTAAACTTCAGGCCAAATTCAGTACCCCCCATTTTGTCAACACACCCCCAAATATTTAAGACAAACTCCATTCAGGAAGCACACTACCACTTCCTACTTTGTCTCTGAGTTGATGCAAACAGAAGTTGCATGTAGAATATAAGGCAGTTTCTAACATTAATCTTCAAAGTATTGATCATATACATCTTTCCATTCTGAGGGGAAATTAATATCATTGTGCAGACATGAGGAAAGTCATCTGAGAAGCAACTGCATGATCAGTGAAAAATACCAAAACAAAATACTAAGAATTTGAGCAACAGAAAGTAGAAAAATACCACAACCAGCAGGCCTGTACAATCCAAGAACAACTTTCTAGTTGCCCCCCATTACCTTATTGGCATCTGACATGGAAACCTTGCACAGAGTTAAGACTATCTCTGCCAAGCATGGGATAAGAAATCCCAAAGCATTGTGTGAGATGATACAAAACAAGGTGGCTACATTGACCATCCTGAAAACCCCTTCTATTACTTCTCTGCAGCCTCGCCTACACAACGAACAAGAGAAGCAAAAGGTTACAGGAGCTCCACAGGGATGCCCTGAGCCAGAAGAGTAAACAGTAGTAAAAAGTTGTCTTCTGGGATCTCTTTGAGAGATAGAAAGAGAGCCGCCAAAAGCCAGCCATACAAACAGCTGTGGGGGTGGCAACTGCATCACCAGCTGTGCGACTGCAAATGGCCAACAGGCCTGTCTGCGTGGGTCAGAGCACCTTCCCTGTCCTCCTGGCCAGGAGAGCACCCGCCACGGCCACCGCTCAGGAGTAAACCCAGGCAAAACCTGGGGAGACTCAAAATATCTAGATAATGGGAGCCTTTTCTAGAGATACCATGGGCGAGCTAGTCCAGTCTTGGCTTTGTGAAAGGAACCGGGAAAGCAGCTTTTTTACTTTTGTTAGCATACTGCCTTCCACTCTTAATTATAAGGACTTCATAACACACTCCAAACTATCTTTTTTCTTTTTTTTTTTTTTTTTGACAAGCTGCTAGCCTTAGCAAAGGATTTAAATTCATTTAGCAATAAAAGCCAATGAGCTTTTCATTATCGACTGGGAAATGAATAGCAAAAGAAGTAATTTTGTGCTTAAACATGAAAAGTTCACAGATGTTAGGTGTTTGCCAAAACAAAATGTAAGAGACAAATCTGTGCTCCATACAGAAAAAGATTTACCAAAAATCTTAAGGAAAACAAGTTCTGTCTGGCATGCTATCACCTCCTTATGATGGCAAATGTTTGTGATAAAAAACAATTAATAAGCAAACCACTATTTTATACACTAGCTTAAAATTTTATAGGCCAACTTCAATCCCAGAGCTGATTTAAGAAGGACCCTCAGGTAGAATATATGTTTTTCTTTCTTTTTTCTCTGCATGTCTGTTAAGACTGGTGTAATTAAGGGGTTAATTATAATTTTAAATACTTAATTTGCATGTTGCAAGACACATCTCACTCTATAAAAATAGCTTTATGACATGGGGAAAAGTGGCATTTTCATTATAATTGCCCATCTTGTGTATTTGCAGCATAAGATTCCAAATGAGAGACTGCAAACATTTTAAAATAATACATTTCCAATTTTCGTTTATTATTTATAATTGAACTCTTGCTTTTTTGATGTTATTGCCACAACGTTCCTGAAGCTGAATTGTATCAACTGCCTCTACATTATAAGGGTTGTATGGAGCTGCACACAATAAAACCAAAATAAAAGCAGTAAAGTAAAATTCTATGGCTTTTAGCCCACCAAAACACCATTAACAGCACCCACTGTTGAATTGAAAAAGGGAGTAAACTGCAGCCAGGCAATTTCAAATTTCATTTTTTAAAATGTTTCATGGTTCACGTTGACGTTAACCTTTGTTCTTTGCGGGGCCTTGCATTTTGTTTTCTTTTCTGGTTATTAATTTTTATGGGACACTTTATGCCCGTGGCAACGCAGCGCTCGTTTCCAAAGGTGCCGGTAGCCCCAGCTGTGTGCAGGCCCGCTGTCCAGCCAGGACTGCTGCCCCCCATTTACTTCTCACCCACAGCCAGTGTTATTCTGAGACTTTTGGGGTGGGGCTGGGGGCTTACGCCTATCAGCAAGATGAAGGAGTTTCCCACGGCACAGAGGAGAAGCCCCAGCCCACCAGCCCTCCGGGCCTCCACCTAAGCGGCAGAGGCTGCCTCGAGCCTTGCGCCCTGAAGCCTTCCCGGGCAGAGAGGACAGAGTCCCTGTCACCCTTGGAGAAACCGAGGCCCGTGGGGAAATCGAGTCCCGCGGTGCAGGGGGAGAGCAGAGCAGGCTGACCCACCCCCCCGCAGGAACTACAGCCCCCACAATGCCCT
>NW_008612569.1:0-936 GCF_000691845.1 Merops nubicus | reverse complement strand
CGCAGCCGGAGTCTTCTGCCAGAAGACGGCTGGAATAATAGGGAGAAATAACACGGGAGGACATTTTCAAACTGAAATCTGCCTGTCCCGCGAGCAGCTCGGTGGGGGATGCGGGAGACAGCTAGCGTCCAAGGTCGTTGGAAGAAATATTTCAATGACTTGGAAACATTAGAGCTCCTGTTTCGCCGGTGAGGCTCAGAAGAGCTTGTTTTTCCAACCTCGGGGTGCCCGCCATGCCGTGAAACAGCTACCTGTGCGCTAACGCGTCCTCCAGGAAGGAATTCACAGGCACCATTTCAACATTTTAGGCGACACGTGGCTGCGAGTTCCCTTCAAAAGTATTTATTTTATTTGGACTCCTGTTCCACCACCCTTCCCTTTAACGCTGGCTCCTAGGTAGCATCTGAAAGGGCCCTGCTCCCATTTGCAATTAAAGAGTTTATTGAGGAGGGGAAAACCGGTAATTAGCAAGAATATTCCCCCCTCCCCAGTTCCACCTGCAGGGCAAAAGTGCAGCTGGCAGAATGGCTTCCAGCAGGGACCTGACGCACCCACAGAAGTTTGGCTTTGTTTTTGCAGTGCCCTTCAGGAGAGGGCTCCTGGTTTTTCTGCTGGCGGAGCCCCGCCGTGGGTTCGCACCTCGGGCGCGCATCGCAGCGCTCTCCCTAACCCCATTATTTTATTGAATGTTTATGAAGGCGCGCGCTTTCTCTCTCCCTCTCTCCATATTAATCTCATTAAATCCTACCTTTCAACCTTCTTCCGTGACCATCTGACCTGGCCACTTGAATTAAAATAGTGCTTTCTCCGCAGTCAAAGACAGCACATCAATCATCGGGCTATTTACACTTCGCTCCGGTCTTCAAAGCGGCTCTGCCCGGGCTCCCTCTACCTTCGCTCCCGGGGGGACGGGCAGGTCCTGCGGGGCTCGCCGGC
>NW_008612568.1:0-8323 GCF_000691845.1 Merops nubicus | reverse complement strand
TCCTGTAAATTCAGGTTACAAATTCCAGCTATTTCAACCTTGTGTCTCAGTGCTCTGCCTATAAAACCCAAGCCTCTGAAGATTTCCGTACTTCAATACTTATAACAAGAATTAAACAAACATCAGAGTTTAATTGACACAGCTATCTAATATAATAAAAGAACTAAAATATTAAAAATAAAATTTATATGGTTAAAGTCAAAAATCCACGAATCTTGTTGTCTGCTTCTTGCCTATGCTGCTGAGAAATGGAACCCTAGTTACTACTCAGTAATTCTTAATTTTCTGTACACTCCTTTGTAAACTCTTTTTTACTTTTCTGACACAAAAAAAAATCTCATTAGCTATTCTGAGAATCCAAGAAAGACTCTTGTCCAGTTTCAGATCTATCCTGTCTAATTAAAACTTGCTCATGTTAACAATGAAGCACTCAGCTACTTTATGTTATGAAATAAGTTTCCATAAGACTCCTTGCTGCTTCTCTGGAGGTATTAATTATTCTCCACGTAAATATCAGTGTTAGGGCAGAATAATTTATTTCCTGCAAATGTTAATATGAAATTGCCTCTTTCATTTTTTACTGTTTGTTGTTTTATGCAACTTAGGCTGGTTTTATTTTGTTTGAAGAAGATAGAATAGAGTAGTAGTAGTATATTTCCTCTGTACTAATAGTGTGGCCAAATAGTACGTATGCTATGCACGGACACACAGTTTAACTTTTATCTGTAATTTTCATCACTGAATTGTTGTGTAACAATGGGAATTTTTGTCTAGAAATCATAGTGTGGTATCTAGTTTTAACTCAATAGATTGAAAAATAGTTCAAAGTGTTTCTGGCTATATATTTTATCATTCACGTTTTTTATTTCTCTTTTGTAGTTTAATACAGATTTATAGGTGTAGATTTGTTAAAAATTTCTTGAAAATAAAACAACTTCTTCCTGTCCTGCATTTCAACATCTGTGATATACAAACAAGAAATGTTCTCTGAATCACTTGTTATGTAGTTGACTGACTTATTATAGAGTTGACTACTCAAATGAGATGAAAAGGTGTCTTCTAAGTGATATTTGTTATTCATTGATAAAAGTACTAATTTTATCTTTCAAATATATCTACTTTTTGCTGTGAAGAATATTTTCAAAAGCATATTTAAACATTATGTGATATATAATATAATCATATTACATTCACTTTGTGGTGGCCCAGCAAGTGTAGTGGAGAAACATTTAAAGAAGTTCTAACAACAGATATTGTCTAAATATGAGGCTTGGTCTATTTAGATATCTTTCATAGTAATCTGTCCTATAAAGGACACAATACAAAGGAAACTCTTTTAGTCATGGTACTGTTTTTCGAAACTAAATCAATATCTTTTATGTAGTAAGCATATGCAATGTTCCAACACTTCAAAACTGGTTTAGTTACTTGTTGGCAGAGGGTTTTTTTTTAATTTTTTTTTTTTTTTTTACTTTTCCCCACTTAGGAAAATAAAGCTATGCCTCAGTGTTCTTTCAGACACCAGAGTCTTTTACAATTTCTATTTTGAAGACACAAGTTATATGATTTTATGAATCCATTCAAATGGGTTTGGACAGTAGAGACAGAAGAACAGACTTTACTATTTCTAATGTCCCAAAAGCATTAAATATCATTAATCATTTCCTGTAACACTGAAAACATGTAAAGTAAAAGTGAACGAGTATCTAGTAACAATTTATGATGAGATCCCAAAAGATACCTTAAGAACCTAAAATGTGACTTCTGTCTTCTGTGTAAACACTGTTCAGCAATAACTAAAACATCCCTGTGTTATCAACATTGTTTTGATCAGAAATCCAAAACATAGCATATGGGCTATGGTGAGGAAAAATTGCTCTATCCTGGCTGGAATCAGTACCTTATATCACAGCCTTTTGTGAAGGCAGGGACTCCAGCAGCCACAGTATGTTTCCTTGGAGAGACCTTAAAACTGCACAGACTGACAGGACAGTTGAGGCTGGAAAAGACCTCCTGAGATCAGCTAGTCCAGCTCCCTTGTGCAGAGCAGGGTGAGTAACAGCAGGTTGCTCAGTACTCTGCCAAGTCTATATTTTAATACCTCCAAGGTATTCAAACTCCCCCAACTTCTGTAAATAATCTTTTCCTATGTTTGATCATTCTCAGCATAAAGAAATTCTCTCTTATGGTTAAATGGACTTTAATGTAGAAATTAAGAGAGGTGTAGTAGCAAAAAAGAAAAGAAAAAAGAAAAGAGAAGAAAAGATAAGAGAGAAAAAGAGAGAAAAAGAAAAGAAAAAAGAAAAGAAAAGAAAAGAAAAGAAAAGAAAAGAAAAGAAAAGAAAAGAAAAGAAAAGAAAAGAAAAGAAAAGAAAAGAAAAGAAAAGAAAAGAAAAAAAGTGAAAATTTAGGATTATGCACAGAATATGCCATTGTTTTAACTCATTAATTGTTTGATACAGTTTATATAATTTTTAACCAAATGTAAGTTTCTGACAATGCAGCTGATCTCTTTCAGTGCAATTAAAATTCTCACTGTAATTTTCACTGAGTGAAGAAACAAACTGAAATTTACTCAGTCAATAATTTACTGTGAATAGTTCACTCAATTTAACCAAAGTATGTAAGAATAAACAAAGTAAATTTTCCACAACTATGTGAAGTTAGTTATAGTGAGGATTTTTAGCTAATTTCTACAAAAAAAAAAAAAAATGAAATCTCCAAGTCTCCTTTACCAGGAAAATTTATTAGTCTTATATGTCTTGGCTTTTAAAGTATTCAGTTTTATCTTGGGAGATTAACTCCTGCTTGGGTATGGGAAAAATCTTGTGAAAGTGGTCTTCAAGAAAGGGCAATATGAATTATCCTAAATAAATATCTTATTTTTTTAAATCTCACAGAGTATATCTTTATCTCTGTCCTTGAATCCATCTGACTTTCTCAAGAAGTAATAACTATATAAAAAAAAAAAAAACCTCAGTATATATTAAAAATGACTACATAAAAACAGAACTTATATTCAGTAGCTATGAAAATAAAGTTTAATATAAGGCAAGCATCATATCTGGTCTTGAATTATAGCTGAAGTTCATATTTATAATGTCACTAATATTTCTTTAGCTGACTACACTATTTCAATTTTATAATTTTGTCTTATCAGCTCAATCAGAAAGAGTTGTTTAGGTTTATGTCATTGCAAAAATTAATTATTGTGAAGTCTTATTTGTTGTAATTTCATAATTATTTCCTGGCAATTGCTTTCCAGTACAACAATTTCCATCCAAAGTAAAATAGTGGGACACTAAGGAAGCAGATATTAATGAAAAATAAATTAAAACCTGAGAGTCTGATGTATCCAACACAATATTTTTCCTATAAACTTCAGGATAGCATAAATACACATGCTAGTCCTGAAATTTACATATTTAAATCATTATTGCTTATGTGAATGATCTATATGATATCAGTGAAACTATTCATATGTTCATAGAACTTTACTGTAATATTTTTCTAACTGTTGACTGTAGCAAATATTACATACAGAAAAAAAAAAGGTGGAAAAAAAAAATCAATAAAATTTTCCCTGGCAGAGACATAGGCTACCACAGCTATTATTTCTTTACTATTTATAAAAATATCTATGGTTCCTGTTATTGCTTGTTTCTTTGCTTGAATTCTGACTTTTTAGTTTTACAATGTATACTCCAAGATTCCTCTTTACTTTCCCATACAGATCAGATGAAGAGGTTCTCCCTTTCAGCTTCTCTCTCTTATCCAGTAACAAAAATTGTCGGTGACCAATTAATTCTTACAACTAACATACAGTAGTTTTGTTAACAGACATTACAACATTTCACTGCATACTCTACAAAACAGTAGACTAATATTACCTTGCCAATGTCTCTTCACCATTTTTGTAAATGTCCAGGTCAATATGCTGTGCACAGAGAGATTATCCCTTTCCAATCAGTAAGATATTTCAAATGTGTACAGTTGTTTTTTCCTCAGTTTCTTTCTCTGCACATTAACACTAAAAGAATTTTCCTAGCACCTGAAGACGTTGAGACAGTAATTATTCAATATTTGTAAAGTGCTATATAGTATAATTGTCAAATATTGCTAAGGACAATTAAATAGCTACAGTTCACAAGTTTGATTAACAAATCTGTGAAGGTCCTATTAATTAGTCTGGTTTAGTGTTTCTGGAACATAAAGCTGTCCTAACTGTGCATTAAAGGCTGTGTTTGAGAAAGAGATTCCAACACCTACAGATTTCATATTGAGAAATTAAGGAAATTCGCATTTAACCCCAGGAAGCTGGCAAAATCTTCAAAAATATAGCTATCTAGATTTAGGTAATCTAGCTATAAATATAGAAATAAATCTGACTAAATCCTCTGAATGGATTACAGAGTTGGAATGAATGTACTTGGTGCAAGGTCCTGTTAAGGTGTTTTATTCCAATTTTTCACACATTAAAAATCAGCATGCTACAAAGATGTTTGCTAGTTGCCAATGATGACTAGTCATTCACTACAAATTACTTGAAAACATCATTTATAACAGTATGCTAACAAAATGTATCGGGTGTATACGGAAAATGCTAAACACTTCAGTAGACGGTCACTGTATTTTGTGGATATGGAAAATTCAAGATAGAGAGAAAAGGTTCAATCAGCATCTTCAGTATTTCTCTTTGATGATTAGTTCAACTTTCCACAAAGTTGTGATAACTAACACAATTTCATGGCACACATAAATTAATATGTGGCATTTGCTTCTTTAAAACCAACAGAAATACTGCATTAAAGTAAAGGACAAAAGGGCATTAGTAGCCTCTTGAGAAGATAAGGTCTAGTGGTTTAGTCTATTGTTTATAAACAATTAACCTAAGGGCTAAATAACAACAGTCAGAAGCATATGTGTTATTTTCAATTTTGAAAGAACTTTATGAGAAGAGATTATTAAATTGCATTTGTGATTATTTTAACTGTAGTTATAAGTTTAGAGATAAGATTCTTCTATATGGGCAGGTCCTTGTTGGACACACATTGCAGCATGCTAGCATTGAAAAATGTATCTCACAGTTATTTGGGGCTTTAATGCCTTAAAATATTTGTATATTTTAGCTGTTGTAGTAACCTAACTTCTCAACAGATGCTTGTTTCTCCTTTTGAGCTAGACTCCTGAGTAAGACAGAGAAGAGCTGAGACCCTGTCCTAAAAATCGGACTTTCAACAAAGACTGAGAGTGAATACAGAGAAAGGTATTTCATTACATTCTTACATGGAAGAAATTAGAAAATTAGGACTGTCCATACCTAAAAGTTTTGCTGCTTTAGCTGTCACTAAAGAGTTACAGCAAGCACCAATACCAGATGGTAGAAACATTTATTTTAGTTTACCATGATCCTGTTAGCTAGAGAAACAGCTTGTGACACCATAAAATCACTCCCCATCAATTCACTGTGCAAATGATTGAGGTTTTTTTTTTTGTTTTCTTTGTGAGAAGATTCTTCTCTGATTTGGTTTAGACCAGAGGTTCCAAATTTAGGCATCATAACCACAGTTAGAATCCTCGTAGTTAGGGGTAGACCACAAGTCTGGAAGGTGTCTGTTGTTCATGATGTTTTGCATTGTATTCTAAAACTTATGTTCAGAGACTAACGGAAAGATACTTGACAGAGTAGAGCCAAAGGAGAAAAACAGTGCAACACAGTTCTCAAGGTAGGTTTGTAGTGTAAACAAACAAAACACTGATACCAGCAATATAATAGCTACTTTAGTTCAGGAGAAGGATCCCTAGTAAGGATCCTAACAGCGATCACTGGGAGTGCCCAGAGAGCAAGAAAGGGACATGTTCCAGAAGAGGAGAATTACAAAGCTGTATAGAACAGCAGAAGCACAGGTTTGAGTGCTGATTGTCCTGGCTCCTCAGCTGATGCCACACAGCTGGGCATAGCTGTACTCTGTAGCAACTGGACCTCCCCACACAAAAGCCAGGCATGGTTCAAGTGATATAACAGCCAGGTCCTAGTCCTAACAGTGTGACTGTCCTTAGATGTTGAGTGGGGATGAAGATTAGCTGTGCATATGCGACCCTTGTTACAGCATCTGTAGTCACACGCCAAGAAAGAGCCTGGACCATTTTATATTCTTGTTTTAAAGGCAGTCAGAGTGGCTAGACAAGGAGCTATTTAGGAGCATCTATTGTGGTTTTGATTCATATTATATTTCAATCTGCATTAATATCAAGTGTAGAAAAAACACATGCCATCAGTATAAAACTATTCTACAGACAGAACTTCATGTATAGTAAGCAGTCTATTCATATACATTCTAACACAAAAACTTTATTTCAACAAAATCTGAGTCTTTATTCTAACAAAATCTGTGCTTTATCTGCATTATGTTCAGAAAAGTTTAAAGGGCAAACACTGTAATTTCTTTACAAAGCGCTTACAGCAAATCAGCAAATGGATTCTTTGAATCTTAGTTGTGCGCCTTTATATACAAGGGCAGTCACTCCGTTATCACTGAACTAAATTTAAACATAATTCTTCTATAAACAATGGCCAAACTCCTGTAAGTCTTTGAGCTTTCTTATAAAATAACAAATGCATTTCTGTGCTATCCTGAGGATGCACTTCACTAGGTAACCTGGTAAATGAGATAGCCAAAGAATGAGGGTGAAATTAAGGTGGAATGGAAAAAAAAAAAAAAAAAAAGGCATTCCATCATTTTATCTCAACATGCAATTTGTCTTCTGACTTCCCTTGAGAGAAAGTGTGTCAAGAAATAGCCTCAAGACAATGATAATAACAGCAAAAGTGGTTGCATTAATTTATGGAGAGGAGGACAATGAAACATTTCATGAATTTCTTTAACTTTCTTTCTCCAAATAATGTTTCAGCAGGGGATTGATCGTTGACAGCTGTGTTCACTGATAGGTAACCTTGTTGCAAGTTTCTGAAGAAAGATGTTCTTCTTCACTGGACTTGTCTCTGCTTTGTGATATTTTTTCTCTCCTTAGAGCCAACACAGCTATTGTTACATTTTAAAATATTTCTATCATGTATTTCTTCTTTGAAATAATTAATTTTTTCTTTGCACTACTTGGCTGATAACATGTCATAATGTAGGCTGCCAAGTGCCAAATGACTCTCAGATTCATTCAAGCATTCAAAACAAGAAAAACCATTCATCTGGATAAGATCTTATCTGACAAGTCAAGCTCAAGAAATCTCAGTATAATTATATGGTGTTAATGAAGGCCATGTATACAGGCAGTTCTCAATATTAACCTCTGTGTTAGTCTATCAACAGGAATGTGAATCAGTCATTTTAAGTTAGAACAAATAAGTAGGTTTTTTTTTTTTTAAACAACTAAACAGCTCTCTCCCACAGAAACGCTTTATATTAGAAGTTTTCATCTTTTGCAAAGGCTCGCTACGCTATACTTTCCACAGAGATAATGGTTATCCTACTACTGTTGACGTGTTCTTCTGAACAGGTGTTTGTTTAGAAACCAATGAACAGGCATTTTTTAATATACAAGGACTATTGCTTCATACAACATAGTAATATAAGATTTGCTGTCACTTGTGTTTTTTAAAAATCTATAATTAATAAAGGTGTAAGGCTACTTTGTAACAATTGTGTTCGTTAACCGTCATACATTGGAAAATATTAATGGCAAGTGTGCTATGTGACTTTTGTATGTGATTATAATGTTTATTTCTTGAGCTCGAATTTATGTTAAATGTATGTATTTACTTATTCATTGAGGTTCAGTATTACTTATTTTAAAAACAAACAATCAAACAAACAAACTGCTGGTTTACTTCTTTTGGAACAGACTGAATTAAGAAAAATGAAAATTTTAAAAATAGGTGTTGCATTGCAACAATTTAATAAAAAAGATATTTTAGGTGTAAACCTCCACTAACTAAAAGACAGACATTTTTCTAGTATGTCCAATAATGTAATATTTAAAGATTTTAAATAAGATCCAAAAGGACTGGATTCAAATCCCTATAAGGGATGGGATGTCACAGTATGGGAATTTCCTGTTAATAAAATTGAAGTTACGGTTCACAAAGTGTGTATGCACATTTTTCCCTAACTTTCAGAATTTGTTCCCAAAGTTCACAATTTTGCTCTAAACCCCCAAAGTTTTCTCCCAACAAAAGTATCACCTGTAGTACTTTCTGTTTATAGTTTTTTTTATTATTTCTTTGTTACTGAAATCTATTTTAGAAATATATAAAATTACAGGTGGCAAGTTGTTATATTTATCTTCCTGATCATAGAATCATAGAATC
>NW_008612567.1:0-1192 GCF_000691845.1 Merops nubicus | reverse complement strand
GGAAAATGTAACCTTTGCTTTGTCCACACTTACTTGTATTTTATTGAAATACTGTCCTGCTTCAAAGGGTATTACATTGTAGGTGGAGATGCCAATTACTGGTTTGTCTGTAGGATTTTTCGCTTTATAAAATGCTAGTGCAGTCTCTCCTGGTACCACCTGTATGAAGGAATTGTACAGTGATTTATTTTTTTTAAGCCCATGCAGCTTTAAACCTCAAAACAGCTATTCAGACTTTAGCTAGAAATAGTTAATTTACTCTCTTGCTGTTTAAAATTGGTTACTTCACAAATATTTTCCTCACAGGCAATTCACCTCCATTCAAAATCAAAAGCATCAGTCATGTTATAGGTGTGTGTTTTTAACCTCAGCCAGTTTGCCACTGAGACACTGATTATCCTCAGCAGTTTAGCAGCATAGAGAGCTTTTTTTTTAATAGGCAATTTAAGCAGTATACATTTAATTTTTCAGATTATCATTCTTTCAATACTGGACTCAGAAACCAATTAAGAAGCATGACTCCTTTTGAGAGTTCTTAAGAACTGATTTCATATAGTAAAGTTGGATTTAAAACATTAACAAAACAAACAACCCAAAAAAAAAATTAACACACAAACAAACCAACCTATGAACAGTCCTACAATGATAGGGTAAGAAGAGAAAGTACAGGGGGGGGAAGCCGGCAAAACCCCACGTGTCTATGTTTATACACTGTTAACAGCACTCCTTTTTTGGTAGCGGGATGGGATGGCAGGGGAGCTGCTACACTTGAACTGCACCCCAAGAAGCTATAAAAGCTTTGCCCTCCGGCAGCAGGAGCGTCACCGCTGCCTTCCCACCAGCACCTAGACAGAATTCCGCCGCGGAAGTACCGCGGAAGCGCCCTGGACTAACGTGCCCCCAGCTCTGGGTGTTTCCATATCGTGTCCCGAATTCGACGGACCTGCAGGACCGGGCCGCAGGGTGACAAGAACGCATGAGGTAAAACCTGTGGCTTTCACCAGCGGTTCTGGGCGCGGGGGAACGCCAAGTCACTCACGTAGATCTCCCTCTGCTGGGGTCTGAAGTTCCACTGGATGCTGGAATGCACGTCCGCGTTGAAGGTGACCCTGATGACCCGGTCCCTCACCGGCTCCATGCTCTCCACCTGCTCCGCGCCGTGCCCTGCGCCCGTCGTCCCGCCCAGCCCCGT
>NW_008612566.1:397-3676 GCF_000691845.1 Merops nubicus | reverse complement strand
GCCCCTTCCACCCCGGCGTGCCCCGCACTGCAAGGAACTAGTGGAAACATGGATCAAATCGTTCTGCAGAACTTCCCGCCGCGCTGCGGCGTGCTCTGGGAGCTGCTAGCGGTAAACCTGAAGTAACAACAGCTTATAAAAAGCGTTAAGGAAGTGAAGGTATGAGTCGCTCCTAAGAAACTATTGGGGGGAGACTTTCGGGATTGGGAAAAATGAGTCTGCGCAGCGTGATTTGTACGGCCCTTGTGCTCGAGTCGGAGAGTGACTCCGTGTACGTGTAACTTGGTAGGAAAAAACTGCACTCGGACATCAGAGGCGCCGATTCGGGAGTTTGTTTTAAATAACTACAAAAAAAACCCGCAAACAAACGACGAGTGTGCAGGAAGGGCAACTGGCACCAGCTAAGCACTTTGACAGTTCTAGAGGATAGCAGACCAAACGGCCTGCATCAACATTTTGAAGTTTAACCCCCGTTTTTCAGAATATTTAAATTGATGGTACAGCAACAGTTGAAAATTTCAGTACTTTAAATGGGAAGCACTGATCAAAAACACTGAATTCCAAGCTATGTAATGATGGATAACACCTAGTGAGTGGACTGATTCTATCGTCAACCCCACCCCTCTCCTAGATGCCCTGTTTTACTTTGAGAACACATCACCCAAAACCAAGTGAGGTGCAGGTGGCAGATGGTTTGACAGCAAGTTTGCAGCTCTTGACTTGTCCCAGATTCACCACATGCCCCTTTCCCTTTAAACAGACTCAAATCTCTCACTTTTTAAATTCTCTTCTCAGTGGTTCTGGAAACACATGAAATGAGAGCTGAAGAAGGCAGCTGCTTATTTGCAGAACATCAGAGAAACATCAAGGACAACTTAGTTCCACTAGTCCTAGGCAAATCAGCAACTGGGTGAAAAGCCCACTATGTATACACCATGCTTGTTAAGAAGCAATTCAGCTTGTCCTCACTGGAATTACCAACTCAGCACAGATTTTGAGATATAAGCTCATGCTCTCCTCACTCCCTTGTTGGCACTGAACTCTCTTAAGCATGACTTAAAACCAAGATGACTTTAAACTGGCGTGAAATAGTTTGTCAATATTAGACATTTTCTTGGAGGGTCTGTCCCAGCTGCTGGACTCTTCAGTATCGAAGGCCTCATTAGGAGAGAAGAAAGGTTTTATTCTGACATTTTTTTATTCTTCTGTATTGTTTATTGAAACCCAAAAACTTGATCCAAGAATAAAGAAAACTTTTCTGGTTGTCCAGGAGGGAAAGGTTTCAAAGTTGACAAGTCCATTGATTGCAGTGTCTCCACAAGAGTGCTGTAAAACCAGACCAAAACCAAAAATTAGAAAAAAAATCCATCCTAAAGGGAATTTTTTTCCTCACACATTTTTCTTTCTATTCATATGTACATAATCCTTTAGAATGGAAACAAATATAGACACATACTGGAAGGAAGAGACCCCACCAACCAGCAGGCCCCATCACTGGCTCACAGGCAGCCTTCCTGAGAACACCCTTCCATCTACACCACAGCTCTGACAGAAAATCTCATCTCAAACTTTATGATCTTCTGTGGTTGCAGTGTTGGGAGACTGAACAAGATCTGAGGATCTTCACCATAAAGTGCACCAGGAAATCCATCACTGAACACGTGGCATTGTTCTCCACTTATCACACAGCCAGACAGAGCAGCTAAATCAATCTGTTAGCCTGCAGTTGTCAGGCTGCAAATAAGGTTCAAATAAATTTCAAAAAGAAATAAAAATTCCTTCCTGTCTTTGAAGCTGTCAGAAGCACTAAGTTTATGAAACTTGCCCAATATAAATGACTGACAGGCCTGGTCTTTTCAGAAGGCTCTTTTGAAATGTACAAAATCCTATTTGCAGGGCACAGGAACAAGATGCAGACTAAATAATGAGAGTTGCATTTCCTCTGCCTTCAAGTTACCAGCCATCTATTTACAGAGTGCCATCAAGCGTAAATAAGGAGAACACAGTAAGATAGAGTCAAAACAAGAGAGCAAAGGAAACTAACAGGAGCCAAGATACACACAAACAAAAGGAGCTGGGATTTTTGGTGGTGGTTTGGGGTTTTTTTGGGGGGAGAGATGGTTGGTTGGTGGTTTGGTTTTGTTTGGTTGGGGTTTTTTTCCCCCTGAAGTGACAGGCAATATATCTCTGAAACTCCTTGTCAGAGGATGTGGTGGATTCAGGAAGTGTAAGGTTTTGGAAGACAGAAGTACTGAGTTACTAACCAGACAGCATCTGATTTAGGAATCCCCCTGAATCCAAGTATTTAAGAACATTAGAGGGAAAGTAATACAAAGATTTGACATATGTTCTTGTCCTGTTGCTGCTTCTAGCTAGTCATCTGTATATGGCCACTGCAAATGGGATATTGAGCTATGTGGACTCCTGATCTATATTAGTAAGGTCATTCTTTTTTTTTTTCAGATACTTCTCAATTTTATTATGTCTGTACATCTATACAGTCAACTTGGTGCTCTTTACAAGGAAAATCCATATAGCAGAATGATGGAGTCCCAAGACTCAAGGAGCAATTTACTCCTTATGGCTCATGGTTACAAACTGATGGGCTGGGCTGTATTATTTCTAGACTTCAAAAAATAATCTAAAAAACTAGTGAGAAAGAACAGAGAAAGAGAGAAGCTGTTAGGTGCCTCCAGGATGCTACCTGAACAAATACAACCACTTGTTTGTTGTAAATTGCTCTCCTTTCAAGCTGAATAAATGTGCCCTCAAAAAAAGAAACCCCTCACAACATTTAATGGAAGTCACAGTCAAAAGGCTTGGTAAATTTGTACCTAATGTTAATCTATCCACTATGGGAAATCTACCTTGCAAGAAAATGGTTGTTGCAGAGAAGGATGTGAATTTCCTTTTGTGAATTTTCCTTTTTTGTGAATACATTCTCAAGACCAGCATAACATGCTAGGTGATGGTGCTGAATGCTGCTTGGTCAGTCAGGACAGCCAGCTCTATACCTGCAATTACAGCAGAGGACATGCCCATCTCTGTGGAGCCGTTTTGCCAGTTCAAGCTGATGGTTGTTCATTAGCTTTTCATTTATTACAACTATTAGTGGTCTTCCTTCTTCTAGAGTCTCCAGACAGCTACCTGCACCTACAGGAGAAACAGGACACACGGTGAGTTTTTGCCCTGCCAAATGAAACATCATGCTGCTTGCTCTTGAAACACAGAAGACTTCTGAAGGCAAACACTGAACCACTCGGCTCTGGCTTCGGACCT
>NW_008612566.1:0-366 GCF_000691845.1 Merops nubicus | reverse complement strand
CCCCCGCGCCCCCCCCGAGCCGTAGCGGAATACCCTTCATCCAACCGACCCCTCCCGCCCCCAGGACAACAGGCTCGGCAAACAGACGGGGCTTCACCTGCGTGGCTGATGACCAGGTCCGCCCTCCGCAGGTCCTCGGCCAGCGAGTCCTTGAAGCGGAAGGTCTCCAGCTCCAAGGCCGGGCTGTTGCTCAGCGCCGGCTGCAGCTCTCCCCGCCCGACCTGCAGCACCAGCTTCTGGTAGCCACGGCTCTGCAGCACCTGCGGCGGGACGAGGAGAGGGGGCGGTGGGTGCGTGTCCCGCTCGGACACCGGGGTGCCCGGCCCTGCTCCCAGGCCTGGGGGCTGCTGCCAGCCTCGCTTCCCG